>NW_005843593.1:52770-68210 GCF_000455745.1 Alligator sinensis
CCGCCTCCGCCATCTCCATCACGTCCAGCGACAGCGAGTGTGACATCTGAGCGCGGGGAGGGGGACAGCCGGAGCAACACAGTGCCTGCCTGCCTGCCGCTCTGCCCGCAGCCCCGGCCGGGCCCGGGCTGCCGGCCCCCAGCGCCCCGCAGCAGGGGCCCCGCGTCTCCGCCGCCTTGATTGCACGGGGCCCGATGCCCCCGAAACACCGCGGCCCTGGCGGGCTCCTCGGGCCCACAGACGCTGTTCGGGCTTGGACTAAGAGAGGGGCTTCCTCTCTCTCTCTGTCTCTCTCTCTCTGTCTTTCTCTCTGTCTATATATAATGTTTATTGACTTATTTAAGGGATGGCTAGGGTAGATTTTCCCCCCCATGGTTCTTCATGATGACGATGATTTGGCTTCTTGTCTGTGTGCACAGGTGACGTGTAGAGCATGTGCAGGGTCCGTACTGTATGCAGCAGCCTCAAGCGATAATAAAATACCCGCTGAGCAACACCTGGCCGGCAAAGGGCCCCTTCTTCAATGCCCCGGGGCTCCCCGATGCCGCCCGGAGGCGACGCGCCATCAGCCGTTCACGCAGCTCCGAGCGAGGCAGGAGTCTAGCGCGGGGCAGGGAATAGAGGAGGCCCCGGCGGGTCCCGGAGCTTTCCCGGATTATAAATGAATGCGCGGAAAGCGAGGCAGGCAGAGAGCCCCGGACCCCGCCCGAGAGCCGGCTAAGCCCTTTCCCGGCACAGGGGCTTTGCGTGATGCCGCTTGACACTGATCTGCAAATCGCTTGAGCTGTGCTTTTTCGGTCTCGTGGCATTTCTCTCCCTGTCCTCAGCCCCCCTCTCGCCGCCTCCTGCAGCGGACCCGCGGGAGAAGCACCCGCTGCCGCCGGGGCCACGGCGTAGGGCCGGAGCTCAGACTCGTGGTCATCTCGAGTCACCTCTAAAGTCACAGGGAGACCCTTGGGACGGGAGTCTTGACACAGCGGCAGAGCTGGAGGGACAGGCAGGAGGGCCTGGGAGCTCCACGGGGTGTCTGGTTTGATTTTTTTAAGCCACAACCAAAAAACAAACAAACTATCCCCAGCCCTCAACCCGGGGAGAAGGAGGCACACAAGGAGCAGGCGCTGGAGACCAGTCTGCCCCGGAGCAGGAGCTCCCTTGTCTCTCATCAGAGGCGATACCGCGCCGGGAAGGTGCGAGGGTGCTCGCCTGGCTCGGGTTTCTCCAGGCTTGTTACCTTCTCCCTCTCTCTCTCTCTCTCTTTTTTTTTTTCTTGCCGTTATCGCTTCTCCTTCCAAGCCGGGCCTGTCCCCAGACACCCCGGCTGTATCGGCCCCGATGCGCTGTCCCGGTTTTTAATTCTCTCGTTTTACCTCCCCGACTCGCTAAAACCTGAGCGCCCCGCGCCGGGGCCGGAGCCGCAAAGCGGGTGCTCGCCGGGAGCCGGGAGGCAAGCGCGTCTGCGGCCGTGTTCAGCGCTGCCTCGCCCGGGCGGAGGAGCGCGCTGGGCTGCTCGCTCGGCTGGAGAGATCCGCTCGGGGACTGCACCGAATCGGCTGGAGCCGCCACGGGGAGGGAGGGACGGGCGCGGAGCTCTGCAGGAGCAACACCGCCTTGCAAAACGATGAGAGACAAAAACGCCTTTATATCGACGAGAGGCTACATACATGTCCCCTCCGCAAACACAGCCAAGAGCTGAACCTCCAGAGAACTCGCTTGCCATATCAATACCAGGCCGACACAGCCGCTGCTTTCATATTCCCTTTGCTGTCTGCCCCCAGAACCGTCCGGCTGTGCGGACAGACAGATGCGATAATACTACCCCGCTCTGCACAGCCCCGCTCGGCTTGATGTCCTCGGAGTGCGTGCGTGTGCGTGCGGAGCAGGAGCATATATTATATAATATATCTATTGTATGTGTGGAATATTACACAGTGTGCAGCCAGATATAATGAATTACACAAACACACGTGCGTGTCTACATAGATGCATGTGAATATAGCCTAGATTAAAATATGTATACACGCATGTTCATCTATATGAATGGGTGTGAGGATAATGAAGATGGGTACGTGTAAATAGGTATGCTGTGAGCGAAACATAGGGTGGTGTTATGGATCTTAAAAAGAATAACATCAGGAGAGATAGATAGATAGATAGATAGACAGATAGATAGAGCCATCTAACTCGCGCCCGCCGTGGAGCGCTCCGGGCGCGGGAGCTAAGTGTGCAGAAGCCGGGCCACTCCTGGGGGCAAAGCCGCCAGCCCCGCGCTGTCCTGCGGCCCTGGCTGGGCCCGTGGTGTGTGTGCGGCCCCGGCCCGCCCTGCTCCCGGAGGTCCGTGTGTCCCCGGCCTGCGCAGCCCCGGGGCAGGCGCCGCTCGCACACGCAGGGCACAGCGGGGAGGACGCCAGACCCCCTCTTTGCCCCTTAGCACCAGCGGGCGGGTCCGGCCGGAGAGGAGCCCCCGGAGCCCGTGCTTATTTACCCTGCACCACGCAGCGGCGGGGACCCGCTTGGCCCCGGGCCGCGGGCGGGGAGGGGGCGCCGGGCCACCGGGCGCCTTCTCCCTCCCCCTTTGCAGCTTGGGGCGAGCCCGGGGCGGGTGCAGCTGGGGGCTCCACTCGGTGCTTCAGTCTGGGCGCTGGGCTGCAACCTGCCGCCCTCCCCGGGCTTGAAGAGGAGCGGGCAGGCGGGCAGATACCACCCTCGGATGCCCTGCTCCCCTCCCCCGGCCGATTCAGGCGCTGGATTCCGCCTGTTTCTGCTCCAGTGTAGCCCTTGGGAGCTGGGGCCTCTGCCCGGGACCAGACCTTCCCCTAACGAGTTTCAAGTGGCTCTGCCCTCCAGGAGCTCACTCCCCACTGCGAGGCAAACCAGGCTTCACCTTACACCGGGTTATAAGGCCTGAGCTCCTTACCCTGATCCCACCCCCCCACCCCCTTCCTTTTCATGGGGAAACAGCCCTTTCCAAACGGGAGGGGCTGAAGATGGCTCCCTGGCTTTGATTTTATTTGATTTTATTTGATTTTATCCATGCACTTAACAGGATGTTCTGCACACCCTTCAATTGCCGCCCACCCCTCTTGGAGCTGGAATCCTCACAGAATCCCCATCACAAACATTTGATGTGTTGGTTGAATCTGTTTCTCAGTCATTCAAGTAAAATCTGACCCGCTGGCAACACCCACAGTCTGCTACTGGACGATCACCCTGTGGATCTTCTTTCGTATTACTTTAATAGGCAACATCCAATTAAAATGGAATCAAGCAATGTCTCTTCCCCCCACTCCCATCCCCCAGTATATTGTGAAATAAAATGAAATAAAACTCATCCTGTGATAGCAGCTTCCTCCTGCCCATGTGTGAGAAAAGCCCTTTTCTGAGCAGTGGCATTTCCCCCCCTGCAATTGTTATTTTTAAGGTTTTTAGTCATGACACAAGATGCTTTATTCCTAATCCCCAACAAGGTATTGAGTCCACCAAAAAAAATACTGTGTGGCACTGCTGTGGGATATTGCATCAATAGGCCTCTGTCATTCAAAATGAAATGGTTGCAGCGGCTTAACCTGAATGGGCAATTGCTGTGTGCTCGGTCAGTTTGTCTTAGAGGGAGATGATTTTTAATTGCGTAATTCGTTACTATGGAAAGAGTATTGAAAAGCAGTGGGACACGTGTACCATTGATTTCCAATGGACTGGGAGCATTAGCGGCTCACGGCGGGTGGATGCAAGAAGAGGAATGAGATGGTTGCAGCTCCTGTGTGGTTATAGGCAGTATACCATGAAGTAACACCCCCCTGGGGAGAAGCTAGCATTTCTCTTTCCCTTCAGAATATGTATCCCTCCTGGTCCCTCCAGTCCCTGCAGAGCAGATTTTAGCCTGCTACCCCCTGTGACACCATGGCTGAAGATTTCCAGCAGGACATCTGTCCTATAATCATGAAATACCTGACATTAGCCATACAATGTCTATCTTTTGCAGGCATGAGTAGCTCCTGAAGGTTATTTTCTTTCCTATTTCCTCCTAGCACTGCCACCCTCAGTGCTTTAGGCAGCTCTGGTTATTTGGCAGCAAAGCATTTTCCTTGGGTGGTCAGGTCACCGCTGCAAAACCCTGCCTTCTAGGCCCTGCTCTTTCTGCCCCTAGACCATTGGTCACAGCCTGCAGTCACTGACTTGAGTGGAACACAGGGGTTGTAGAAGGCAGCCCTGATCCCATGTGCTTTCTGGTTATCTGCAGTCCTATTTGAGATAATAAGTCTCCTGCCTTTTCATTCCTGGAAGAAGGGTCTCATGCATTCACAGGCTTGGAAGGAAGAGGAAAGGGTCTAAAAGGGAATGAGTCCTGGAGAGGCTGCCATGGGGCTGAGCCTGCCATAGGAGTCAGAGGGCTTTACCCCCTTAGATTTCCTGGTGCTGAAGGACTCTGTCAGCAGGATGCTTCCCCAGTGTCACCAGGATGCTCCCCAGATATTAAGAAAAACTTTCTCACCAGGAGGGTGGTAAAGCACTGACACAGGTTATCCAGAAAGGTGGGGGAATCTCCATCTCTGGAGGTTTTCAAGACCTGGATATACAAAGCCTTGGTTGGGATGATCTAGCTGGGAATGGTCCTGCTTTGAGCAAGAGGTTGGACTAGATGACCTCCTGAGGTCCCGTCCAACCCTCATTTTCTGTGATTGTAAGTGCCATGCCATTGCTGCTGGAGTCAACAGAACTAGCCTAGCTCTGCAGGGTTCAGGGTCAGGATGGTGCCCACTCCCCTCTTCAAGCAGAGGGAAGTGAACTGGTTCTGCAGACCAGGCTCAGCTCAGGACAAAGCCATGGCAGTATGGACACTGTCCATTGTGTGAGAGCTGGCTCACTATCACAGTGACAGAGAAAGTGGTGTCACATCAGGAGCTTTTACAGAAAACAGAACAGACCCCTGCCCTTTCCTGCATACACACACCCCATTTTTTCAGGACCTTGCTGTGGCTGTTGATGGCTCCTGTGGTTTGACTTTTATTTAAACAGAGCATAAACAGCAGCCAGTCCCACCCACACCCAGACCTATACTCACATGTGGACAGAATCACTTCTCTGACAGTACTCTGCAGGTTTAGCATTGGCTCCTTGCTCAACAAAAGCTCTTGAGGACCTCTCTGGGCAGCTTCCTGGTGCCAAAAGCAATTACAGGGGCCTCCTTAGGTCATGACACAGTCACTGCCCATGAAATGCCAAAGAAGTTTCTTAAGTGCCATAAAATGGACTTGGTGCAGGCTGTTGCCTCTGTTGTCTGGCTGTGATCCTTCTTTGCTGCTGAGAGGTGAGCAAAGCACTAGTACTCTGGCCACCAGCCTCTGACCACTATGTGCCAGCACTCCCAAGTGCACTCTGTCCACTTACTCCTGATGATACAGGGCAAACCTGAAATGTGGCATGGAGGAGAGACCCACCTAGATGCCCAGGGACAGCAGTCTCCACTCCAGTAAAAGCAGGTTTCCATTTAAATGCTGCAGGCACTGCATTGCCCAGGAAGAACCCAAACCCCTGGGATTAGAACCCTGTGCACCTCCTCCCATAACACCATTATCCATCTAATGTCTTGCATGGCCATCTCCTTTCCTTGAACTGCTTTGTCATCTGCTTTCTGTCTGTAGCTGCTAGGGGCTTTGTGTTTGTATGGAGGAGGTGGAAGGGGAAAGAAGGTGACCTGTTCTCCCCTTCCCCACCAGTCTGGAAATCAATCTCTGAAGGGCTAGGAAGGAGTAAAGGAGGGAATGAGAGATTGCCAAAAAGGCGGAGAGCCACAATGCAGAGGTTAGTATAAGGGACAAATAGGTTTAGCGCCCTAAGAGTTCCTGGGACTGAAGGGCTCCATCACTGATATACTTCTCTTTGCTGCCATTTCCCCTTCTGAACTCTGCCACCATGAGACACAGTCCTCCATTATATTCTACCCTTATGTGGAGTGGGGCGCTGGTCAGAAAAGGGCCTTAAAGGCGAGGAGCTGGGGTCTGGTACAGGGTTAACAGAGGAACGGGACCCAGTCTGTGCAATTCCTGAGAGCTCCCCGAGGTTAAGCAAGTGAGGATGAAGCTGGGTTGTCAGGATCCAAGAAGGGATTCAGCCTGCGCTGGAGACCTCCTCTTCTGCTGGGGAAAGGAGGCCATGTCCTTGGTGAAAGTCACCTATGGGAAGATGTATGGGAGGTTGGTAGATTCTGGAAGGGATCTGGGTTCCTTCGGAGACTAAGAGTTGAATGATCACTCCAAGATGGTTTTGGAGTGGAATGTAAGGACAAGACCATGACTCTGCTTTCCAAGGAGGCTCTTCCCACTCTCTTCCCACCACCCCAGGGGAACAGCCTGAATGCACCCAGTGGTCATATTGAGAACTGCCTTGTTCTAGCGTTGCTCCCGAAGGAGTCACTGTGCATATATTTCCCTCGCCTCAAATAACGCAGACAGCCGTATAAACTGGACACTTATATTCATGTGGGAGAATCCTGGGTCACATCAGGGTACCTCCCTCCTGATGAGTTCAGTGGAGACACACAGCCACAGTATGGGACATAGGGGGCAACTGCTTTAAGACACTTCAAGAAGTGCAGGGATACACTCACCTTAGCAATGCAGCTGGAAGCGAGCTGCTTCTTTTATAGTAAGTTTTTTTAAGAATAAGAAGTTAAATATATTGTAACAAATATCACCATGAGGGGACATCAGTTTCTACACTGAAGACTTTATTTCAGGCCAATTTTTAACGTGTGTTTTAAAATACCTTATAAATGGTTCTTTAAAACTGTCATAGTTCACAGCAGCTTCTGCATTCATTTGCTCCCATCTGCTTCCCTGTCCACATCTGCGTGCCTCTCTGGTCTTTAGACCCTATTCTTTATCTGCTGAAACCTCTCTGGAAGTTTTCCAGAGAAAGACTGTTGGGTAAAGCCCAAAGTTGTTTTGAACTGTTATACATCCACTTGCTCACTGGAACATTTCCAGCCCACTCAGATGCCTCTTCGCATAATACCCACTTGGCAGGTCACTGGCTGATAATAATCCTTTATGGGCTCGATTTGGGCTCAATTTGGAGGTCCCTTCTTGTGCACATCAGTCCTGGAAACAAATTAGGGCTGTTTATGAATAACAGGAGCATTATCTTGATATCTGATGTGATAGCATAGTCCAAGCCTCCTTTGCAACTTTCTTTTACTATATCACTTACATCTATGCAATGAAAATCATAAAGTAATTCCTCTTAAAATGTTTCCCTTGCTATGCTTTATTTTATTATTGTACATTTCTAAACATTCAAGTAGGCTCTGCAAATATTTTGGCTGTTCTCTGTCCTTTTCTTCTATTTGTTTTTGCCTTTGCTGGAAAACATTATCCCCAAGAGACAAAAGACTTATTATTATATTGCCAAACCAAGTAGAATTAATAGAAATCAACTGAAAGTCTTTATTGAGGTAGAACAGAACATTTTGCAGATGTTATGGGTCTCAGCCTACAAACCTACAGCTCCAGGTCTCAGTCCAGCAGAACTTCACTGACCTCAGAAGGACTACTTCCACTGGTAAAATTGTGCACACGCTTACACATCTGTTGGACAGGGGCTTAGACAAGACACAAATGCAGGGGTTGTGGAATGCAGTCTGCAAAGAAGATACATTAGTTTGTCCACCTGTTGCTCATCCTATTGCATCTAAATGTCTACCTATGTTTTGTTAATTGTAATGTGAGCAAAATTAAACAATTAAAGTTGGACCATGAGACCTGCACTAGACAAGTTAGGTGGATGATTTCTGAAAGAAATGAGTTATGGGGAGCTAAGTATTCCTAAGACATGCACCTGTGTTTGCAAACCTGGGTCTGCTCCCATTCTTGTTGAGATCAGCAAGAGCTGCAGATGTTCCACGCTTACAATTAGTTGTCTAGGTATGGATTGTACTGGTCAAATTTTATAATTGAAAAATGTTGGTCTAAGTACTTAATTTTTGAAGGGTAAGGGGTTGTGTGCAGGGGAATTAATAGTTTTTAAAGATCTTTTTGATATCTTTACACTTTGAAAAAGATAAACTTTAAAGGAGTAAGATAAAGTATGTTGATACTTTCCTCCAGAACTGTATCAAATTGTCTTAAAGTACCCAGTGTCTTATATCAAAACTACTCTCCCTCTTTGGCTGTGTCTCTAACAGACATATATAGAAAGGGAAAGGACAGGGAGCATAGGGTTACTGATAGATCTATTACAGAAATAAACGTTTGAAAAAAATATCTGTGCATGCACAATATATATTTAATGTGATATTTCTTTACATATACTTGATACATCCATTTATGTAGCTGATATCTCTTCTACTGGAGCAAGAACATTAACTTTCTGCAGTTCACCTCTCTTTTTAAATGGAAAGAATCAATTCACCAAAGATGGATGTTTTAGTTAGCTGGCTACATTATCTCAACTAAAGAGGTCACTAAAAATAGTTGCACAGTACTCTAATTTTTCAGTGGAGAGACTTTATTATCATTTAGATCCATCATCATTACATTGCATACCATGGCTCTTTCTGCTGGAATGATGCACAGAGATTGCACTAACTGAGATCATGCCCTGGTGAACAGAGTAACTTGGACAATGAAAGGCTAGAAACTAAAAGCTGAGTAGGCTATTTCCAGAAGTAGGCTTTGGAAGGGTCCCTTACTGAATTACACTATCACGAAATTCCAGTTTATAGCTTCTTAATTAACCCTTCTTCCCCTTAGCAGCAGAGGCAGGAAATCCCAGACTTTATGCATTAGTGGCAGTGTTATAGAATAACTTCACAAGAAATTATGCTGAAACTTATCAAGAAAGTCTACAGCGCACCCCGTTCTTCTGCAGCTCAAAGACAGGTGCTAGAATTTATAAATGAAAGGTTTATCGTGAAAAAATATATAGATCACAACCAATGGATTTTCATCTAATGGAAACAAGGGCATTGCCAATGTTCTTAATCCAGCTGATGCTCGTGCTACAATAGAAAGGATAGCACTTATGGAGAAGTTTTAGAACATTGCTGACTGCATTTATAGTGAGTGAAGTTACTCTGAACGAGCACACAATTTTGGAAATTATAGAAGAGCTCAGTGAATGGGTAGAACTTCCATTTCTGCCCTGAAAACATTTCAGAGCCAAACCTTACAAACAATGGCTTGCCTAAAAAGTCCTTCCATATAGGTCCCACACTCTGCAGACACTAAGGCTGGAACTATATCTAGGTAGACCCCAGCTGTACGAGGCTTTTAAGGAACTATTTAAACTTTTTAATTCCATCAAAAATACACTAGCCTATCACTGACGTTCTGGCTTAAAATGGCGTTGGAGGGTTTGCAAAAAGGGGATTTCCCATCCTGTACTAGATTCCTGTGAGTACAAGCCCAGTTAGGATTTCTTCTTTTTATTTAACCTATGGCTTCAGCCTATAAATTGTTGAGCTTCTCCCCGGAAGTGTTGAGCACAAGAGCTGAGGGTATTTAGCATCTCTCAGGCATCAATCAACCCTTTGCAGTGTTAGGCCCATAACACTGGACTTCTGAGACTGTTCTTGCCTCCTCCTCTTTTAATCTAACTATCTCTTATCAAACACCCAACCTTAGTGCCAGCTTTAGTGCCCTCTCCTTATGGCAGGAGCTCTTGAGTATTTGCCCCCACATTTGTTTGCTGTACACTGTAGTAGGTGGTCAGGATAGGACTGCAATTTTTTCCATATAGTTTATTGCTTTTCCTCTGAATCCCTTAACATATTTTAATTATATTCCTTTTTGCCTTCTTATGATAATGAATCCATGCTTAGTGCTACATAACACCCCCAGGTGCCCACGGAGTCTGGAATAGTTTGAAGCCAATGCTGCCATATCCATGATGGATATTCACCCAGTCAAAACTTAGTTAAGGAGGAATTAACATTATGACCACATAACTCTGCCCTGTGATCAGCATGGTCTTCTTGACTGTGGGCATTTAAATTACTGGAATGAAACATCAGGAAGCTCAGGAAGGGTGGATTGACGTGGACTTTCCTACAAAAGACAAACACCATCTTAATTCTACCACTACAGGGCTGTCAAGAGAAACTAGGAACAGCACAATACCTATGGAAGAACTGTTCTGCAAGAACTAACCATGGAAGAAACTCCATGTAAACTAAGCCCTGAGCCACCAGCCTTGACCTAATATTGTTGTGTGGCTGGTTTGTTCCTGTGTTATCAGTAAGAAACCTTACTGGGGGTGCAGGAAGGAACCGTCCTGATGTTCTGAATTTAATTGACAGAAGCAAGTTTAAGTTAATCTAAGTATGGCAGAAGACCAGCTTGGCTTAACAGAGAACTCTTCAGCGAGGTAAAACAAAAAAATGAAGCTTACAAGAAGTAGAAACTTAGACAAACAACTAAGGAGGAGTATAAGAGGAGTATATGTTCAGGTATACAGGGATGAAGTCAGGAAGGCCAAAGCACAATTGGAGTTGCAGCTAGCAAGGGATGTGAAGGCTAACAAGAAGAGTTTCTACAAGTGTGTCAGCAAGAAGAGGAAAATCAGGGAAAGTGTGGGTCCTTAAATGGGGAACAGATGATGCAGAAAAGGCTGAAGTACTCAATGCCTTTTTCACCTCAGTCTTCACTGGCAAGGTCAGCTCCCAGATTACCGGACCTGGCAGCACAGTTTGGGGAGGAGGTGAGCAGCCCTCAGTGCCAAAAGAATAGGTTAGGGACTATTTAGAAAAGCTGGACATATATATGCCCATGGGGCCGGATGTGACACATCTGTGGGTGCTGAGAGAATTGGCTGATGTGACTGCAGCGCCACTGGCCATCATTTTTGAAAACTCATGGTGATTGGGAGAGGTCCCAGACAATTGGAAAAGGGCAAATAGAGTGCTCATCTTTAAGACAGGGAAGAAGGAGGATCTAGGGAACTAAAGACCAGACAGCTTCACCTCAGTCCCTGGAAAAATCATTGAGCAGGTCCTCAAAGAATCCATTTCTAAGGACTTGGAGGAGAAGAAGGTGATTAGGAACAGTCAGCATGGATTCACCAAGGGAAAGTCATGCCTGACCAACCTGATTGCCTTCTATGACAATATGACTGGCTCTGTGGATACAGGAAGAGCAGTAACTGTGATATACCTTGACTTTAGGAAGGCTTTTGATAGGGTCTCCCACAGCATGCCTGCAAGCAAGCTAAGGAAGCGCGGGTTGGATGAATGGAATGGAAGTTGGACAGAAAACTGGCTGGATTGCTGGGCTCAGATGGTAGTACTCAATGGCTAGTTGGCAGCCGAGATCAAGTGGAGTGCTCCAGGGATCAGTCCTGGGGTCAGTTTTGTTCAATATCTTCATCAACAACCTGGACGGTGGGATGGAGAGCACCCACAGCAAGTCTGCAGATGACACCAAGCTGGAGGGAGTAGTGGGATGCTGGAGGGTAGGGCTAGGATTCAAAGAGACCTCGATAAATTGGAGGACTGGGCCAAAAGAGACCTCGTGAAGTTTAATAAGGACAAGTGCAAAGTCCTGCACTTCAGATGGAGCAATCCTACCCACTGGTACAGACTGGGGACTGACTGGCTAAGCAGCAGCTCTGCAGAAAAGGACCTGGGGGTTACAATGAACAATAAGCTGAATATAAGCCAACCATGTGCCTTTGTTGGGAAGAAGGATAATGGCATCCTGGGCTACATTGGTAGGAGTATTGCCAGCGGATCGAGGGAAGTGATTATTCCCCTCTATTTGTCAACTGGTAAGGCCACATTTGAGGCTACATCTGTGTCCAGTTTTGGGCCCTCCACTACTGAAAAGACGTGGACAAATTGGAAGGAGTCCAGCTAAGGGCTGTAAAAATGGTTAGGGGGTCTGGGCACCTAACATCTGAGGAGGGGCTGAGGAAACTGGGCTTATTTAGTCTGCAGATGAGGAGAAGGAGAGGGGATTTGATAGCAGCCTTCAACTCCCTGAAGGGGGGTTACAAAGCAGATGGAGCGAGACCAGGAGCAGGCAAAGTCTGGTCTACAGGCAAGATTGGACCCACAGAGAACTCCATTTCCCAGCAGCCTCTCTCCTATCTCTGTGTCCAGTTTCCATAGAGACCCCAGGAGTGGTCAAGCTGTGACAATGTGGGGTCAGGGTTTCCATGGAGACCAGCCCCAGCAGCGCTGGCAGGAGGCGTGGCAGGAGAGGGAGCTGCTCCGGGGCTGGGATCTTGCAGTGGTGACAGCGTTGCCCAGAGCTGGGACAGAGCCATGATCCAATGCCCACACACCCCAGGCAGGGGCATGCAGGCAGCAGACCACAGCTCTGCCCCAGCTCCACTGCTGTCACTGCTGCAAGATCTCAGGCCCAGCCCCGGAGCAGCTTCCCGCTTGGGCGTGTGCCTTGACAGAGCTGCTGGGGCTGATCTTCATGGAAACCTGGGCCCCGTGCTGTCATGTTCCCACAACTCCTGGGCTCTCCTTGGCACCCGGCCACAGCAATGTGGACAGAAGCTGTTGGGAAATGGCGTTTGACCACCGGCCAGATCTGCCATTTTTCCCACCCCTGAGCTAGACTGTTCTCAGTGGGGGCAGATGACAGAACAAGGAGCAATGGGCTCAAGTTGCAGTAAGGGAGGTTTAGGTTGGATATTAGGAAAAACTTTCTCACTAGGAAGGTAATAAAGCACTGGAGCAGGTTAGACTAGATGACTGATTTCCTTCCTTTCTTTTTTTTCTGCCTGCCTCTCTATCATGCAAATGTTAAGACCTGAAAAAGGCAGGATTTCAGGCAGTGCTACCAATGACCAAGCTTCCAGTGACTGCTGTGAATACTTTTGCAAAGGAAGCCAGAATCTTCTACACACAGGAGGGAAAGTCAGAATCAGGAAGCAACACACAGACACACAGATCATCCGTCTCACTACTGTGGCTCCATAAAAATCTATTCTCAGTGTAAGAGGAAGCTTAAAAATATTTACCATAATTTTGTCCAGCAAAAAATGAAATGAGCACCTAAGTTACCTGCACTCACCTGGATGAGCACAGGATTGTCCTATCCACCCTGAATCCCTCTGGAATTTAATTTCAGCAATCCCCACCCCCAACTCACATGCACTGCAGGAGGAGGAAATTCCAGGTAGGAGCCAGCCCTAGGGTTTAAAGACACTCAAGCTGGCAAGAGCAGACATTGCAGCAGCTCCAGTAGTTTACATAGACACTTTTTATGGATAATACATTAGGCTGAGTCTGTTGATGAAGGATATGGCAGGTGGGAGGGAAGCTTTTAATAGCATGAAAAGAAATATATGGTAGACGGTTTTTGTTGGGGCCGAGCGGCGGTCTAAGGCTATGGCCAGTAGCCTGGACCGCAAGGTGGGGTTTTTTCCACGATGGAATAGAGTTAGGCACGGATGCGTATTGGTTGTAAAAGACAACTTTACTTACACCGCCGATGGTCGCAGTGCAGGAAGATAACTTGCTTGAATGACAGTTGCAAAATAAACAGGGATGAGATCTCTTGCGAACTGCACCGAACCGAACTGAGATGAGTCGTCGAAGCATGACTTCACGAGCGCTTAACAGGGGGGTACGTCACTATATATATATATATATATATATATATATATATATACACAAGCAGAGTTTGCTAGGCTCCGCAGCGCGCTTAGAGTTCTCCACGAGATGGTAGTGGAGTCCTCCAACTTGGGCGGAAACGCCCCTAAATTTTTATACAGCTAGCAAGCCAATTGCCAGCCGCCACGTGGGAATAATTTAGAACTGACCAATGGTGGGACACTAATTTGCATATGTGTGGCAGGAACTTCTTTGCACCGGGGTTTTCTCTCTGCAGCTGAGAAATCCACCGTGCAAAGAAAGCTCCATGTGGTGGGAAAATTCCAATGTGCCGAGGCACTAAAAATCATTGGGTTATGACATGCCCCCTTGCCGATGGCTCAGCTGGAATTTAGACCACATGCGCGTCGTGTGGGTCATTACAAGCTCTCTCAGCTGGTTCATAAGCTAAACGGTTAAACACAAATTCTGACAACAAAATAAGTTCGTCCTCTAAGGATCGAATCAAATAATAGCCGGCACCAACACACAGACACATGATTATATTCATTACAAGAAATTCGACTATCAGGGTCTCAGTAGGTGTCATGGCGAAGTCACAAGTCAAGCCCTCGCTTCTCCAGTGATGTTCTCTTTCTCTCTCTTGGGACTTCCCTCCGCCACGCACTTTGAGTCCTGGACCTGTAAAAGAAAAATCCTCAAAACGATAAATTAACCTATATTACAATATTTACATGGAACCGCGCGCGATAGGGCAGTGAGCTAGATTTGCTGCCGCTTCCCGCTTTTCCCACAGCACACAATACAGGTGCTCGGGCACGGCTCCGCTTTGGACAATTTTTCCCCTTGCACGCTCGCGGATACAACTGACGCGGAAGTAGATGACAAACACCGCGGGGTTTTATCCACGTTCAGCAAGATGAAAATGCTGATGACATCGTCGAGGAATCGTCATCTGGCTTCTCTGAATACTGAAAACCCAGTTCATAGGCCAGTTGCCATTGGCCTGCGTCTCCCAGGATTCGGAGTTGTCGTTTAGTGAGCCCATAACGGTTTAGGAGGAATCCAAACATGATTCGCTCTTCGGGCGTTCTCTGCGGCAACGGTTGATAATCAGATTCGCTCTGGCTTGCGCCCTGAGCTCCGATCGGGTATGCAGTAGATCGATGCTCCCAGTCGTTAGGTGTTTTCGACTTCATAAGGATGCGCAGTCGCGAAAGCTGATGCAAAAGGTTGCTTGCAGGTTGACCAACCATTGGGTTGAGGAAAATTTGGAGGACTGGCTTTCTCTGGCCGTCCGTCATGCCATGCATGAGATTCCTGACCGATTTGTCCTGCGGCAAGCGCCGGAAACAGAATGGGCCAATGAGTGTTGCACGTCACTGTGTTGATGTCGGTGGCATGCCCTCTGCTCCACGAGGTTTGCCGGATCAGGAAACTTGCTTCGTCCAAGTCCAACAAGTCGGACCCGAACTCTACAACTAGGCGTCCCAGCCACACGGCTAGGGTCTCTTCAGGCCTGATCTTTGACTCCTCGTACAGTTCTTGCCACTCAGTCCGAGTACGAGCACGATAGGTGGTGGCACAAGCTGCACTCGGTGGATTAGTTGCCTGGCAGGTCGTTGTCACAAGACGAACTGCTGCTAGAGCCATTACTGCTTCTGGTAGGAGGGGCAGATGCTCTCCTCCGCTCGATGCTCCCTCCCCGCGGCAAGAAGGCGGGGCCGCCGGAAGCGACGTCACTTCAGTGGGCGGGACCGCTGGACGGGTTCTCGCTTGTTCTTTCGAAGCTCCGCCCGTCTTTTCCGGCTCCTCCGCATGGCTCCCTTCTTGCTCAGCGCCATCTTGAAATAGCGTCTCAGGATCTCCTTTTGCA
>NW_005843593.1:69004-85367 GCF_000455745.1 Alligator sinensis
CAGGAAGGAAACTTGCTTGAGTTACAGTTGCACACAAACAAACACAAGTGAGATCTCTTCCGAACCGCACCGAACTGAGATGAGTCGTCGAAGCACGACTCCACGAACGCTTCACTCGGGGAATACGTCAAATTTACACTATGACGGGGAGTGGCAAGAAGCTGATCAGGCCTCTATGTCCTCCTCCAAGACACACACGCGGAGTTCGCTAGGCTCCACAGCGCGCTCAGAGTTCTCCACGAGATGGTTGCAGAGTCCTCCAACTTGGGCAGAAACTGCTCTAAACTTTTATACGGCTAGCAAGCCAATTGCCAGCCACCACGTAGGAATAATTTAGAATTGACCGATAGTGGGACACTAATTTGCATACGAATGGCGGGAACTCTTTTGCACCGGGGATTTCTCTCTGCAGCTGAGAAATCCACTGTGCAAAGAAAGCTCCACGTGGCAGGAAAATTCCAATGTGCCGAGGCACTAAAAATCATTGGGATATGACAGTT
Source organism: Alligator sinensis (assembly GCF_000455745.1). Taxonomy (NCBI): domain Eukaryota; kingdom Metazoa; phylum Chordata; order Crocodylia; family Alligatoridae; genus Alligator; species Alligator sinensis. Next base: position 69,505 of record NW_005843593.1, read on the forward strand.
TTCACCAGGGAGAAGGGATTCTGTTCATGGATTCACTTTCCAACTTTAGTGTTCACCATAAAGACATTCAGAGCCAAACCCTGTTTCAGTTTTACATGCCAAAGTAGCACTTACATGGCCAGGCAAGGGCACTTACACAGGGTTTGGATTCTATTTGCAGTTGTGTAGCTATGTTTGTGCCATGCTTCCATATGACAGTTTTCACCAGGGAGAAGGGATTCTGTTCATGGATTCACTTTCCAACTTTAGTGTTCACCATAAAGACATTCAGAGCCAAACCCTGTTTCAGTTTTACATGCCAAAGTAGCACTTACATGGCCAGGCAAGGGCACTTACACAGGGTTTGGATTCTATTTGCAGTTGTGTAGCTATGTTTGTGCCATGCTTCCCTTTAGAAGATGCTCAGACGATGCCTCTCTGGCACTGTAGGGGAATCCATGAAGGACCAGGAGGAAAGCGAACCCAGAGAGTGTCTCAGTGAAGTGGGTGTTACCCCTGGATTAGCTGGGTGGAAAGAGGCACAGCCAGCAGGGGCTGAAGTCCCAACTGCAGGTAGGATGTGGCTCATAGGCTGCCTGGCTGGGAGGCTAGGGGCCAGCTGCAACTCATGGTGAGTAAATAAGGGTGGAGCCACAAGAAGGGTTAAAGAGCCCTGAAGCCCAGTGCAAGGAAGAAGTACAGAGCTTGTGTCACTCATCCCAGGTCTGAAGAAGGACCACAGGTTTTGAGTTGTGTTTGCTTGCTTGGCTTGTTGTAGTTCCTTTACTGTGGGGACAAGGTTGCCCAGGTAAAACAAACTGTCTGCAAACCTGACCACGGCATGGACTGGCCTTAATAAGGAAACCGAGTGCGTGACCCATTTACAGGGGCACTCCAGCTTTAAATTCTTCCGGGATTTTTTTTTCCTGCATGTTTCATTTAAGATTCATTGCATAAAACCAGCATTAAGGTAGTTTCTATTCCACTGGGGCTGGGACCAAGGGCAAAATCCACAGCTCCCTGGGCATTGTGTACCCTTTGCCTCCTGTTCCCATGCATCATCCTTTCTCAACTGCCCAGCCAGCCAGTTCCAAGGAGGAGACTGGAGAGTGCTCTAGGGAATGCATTGCTCATGACCTCCTAGTTGCTGTGCTTTGCTGGGAAGTGAGATGTGCAGGTACACCCCCCCGCCCAGGTGCTAAGTACCATCAGGTGTGTGAACAGGAAATGGGATCTGGCCCTTTAAATTTTCTGCCCCTGTGTGATAGGCAGAGATGTGTCTGACATTTTGCAAATCCTGCTCTTTTGACCTCATCTTCTATCATTACAAATATTCCAGTTCTCAGTTTTCTGTTACACAAAATGTCTGCAGGTGACAAGCCATGTTTCATTGGTGCCTTCCTATAATCTGACAGTACTAAAGATAGAACAGTCTGTCTCCATAACACTTTATTTTTGTAATACTCTTCTCCGCTAACCCAGGATTGGTAATCAAAGGCACTAGCAATTGCTAACAATTAGCAGTTACACCTCCAAATCCCAACTTGAAACTGCTCCCCTCTAAACTGTGGCCCATTGCCAGATACTACAATGTCCAGTTGTATTGAGGTAACTATACCCCAAACTGACTTGGAAGGTAAGTAGAACTAGAGAGCTATATTAACTCACCTGGGCAGAAGCTATGGCCAGGTTGAAGGAAGAACTTAATAGAAAATATTGGACAATCCCAAAGGGGGAGAAGACAGGTAGTCAGGAGTTTCTGCCTGTTAGCTATTCCTATAGGCATTGATATCTGTATATCTAGTTCACATGTGATGTGTTGCATAGGAAAACGTATACCTCTCTGAACCCATTAGTCTCTAATGTGTCACCCTCTACACACTACCTGTGGCTTTTCTTTAAGCTAGAGACACTGGCTTGCATATCAATGTGCAACTCAAAACTAATGTCCTGTTTGCTTCCAAGTATGTAGTCCATTCATCATTTACAGTGTCCGTTCTCCTGTGAAAAACTCATCTGAGCCAGTGCTTCTCTGCTTGTCCCCTCTGTCCATGCTTTTCATGCTCTAGAACTGACAGTACTTTGTAACTCAGGCACCGCATATTTTCCCATGCGCCAAGCATTGTCCTGGCAGATGCCAGTTGCTACAGCATGTGTAGCCTCATGAGCATTTTTGCTCGATCCTGACTTGGAGCTCTGCATGCTCTCCCGTCTCTCTTCTTCTCATAATTTGGTTTCTGTTTATCTACAGTGGTGACTCTCAAGAGCTAAATCCTATTTCATCACATACCTCTGCCTCTTACATAGCTGCTTCTCAGACATTTTTGGCACTTACTCACAGCTTGGACTCTGTTTCCACCTGTGTGCTAGCTGAGAAGGTAGGGGAAGGAGTCCTGTAGCCTAGTGGCTTAGGCACTTACCCTGGGTTCTCGGTTACCTTCTCACCCACAAGGGACTGGAACCAGCATCTCTGCCTCCCAGCAAAGAGCATGGAGTGAAAACTAAGCTGGCATTTTCCAAAGGGTGGACAACCACTGTCTACAGAAGCGGAGCGCTGCCCGTCCTGCACAAGCTTCAGTCTGGGCTGGGCGACTGCATTTGTTGGGGAAATTCTAACTGCCTCGTGATGGGTAAAGCCTGCATCTTCCTGTAGTCTCCAGGTCTCTTGATGCAGATGAATTGACAATTTGGTCTCATAGCAGGGACTTGTGAGTCCACGGAAGCTGTAGGACTGGCTCCTTCACAAACTCTCACCTTTCTCTGTCCTCTGCTGAAAAGCATTGCTCACATGTTTCCTTTTTCTATGATTTACATCTTGTAAGGCAGTTTCACAGTCCACCTCTGCTGCCTGTAAACTATTAAATGCATCAAGTGCCTTAGAACAAGGCTCCTTCCTGATTTGCCTCCCTGTTTGCTGGCCTCATTGCTGACAGGCCGAGTGAAATGTTATTCGTCTCTCCTAGTCGCCTTCCATATTTCCTGTGCTTCGGCTCTGGAGCTTTGAGCGGCTCCATTATTCCACTCAGTTTATTTTTCTTCTCTGTTTCTGTTTTATTCCTGAAGAAATCCTTTTTATTCAGCTATGCCCTTCCTGCCACATGGTTCTAGCTGTATCTCCTCTGGACTGGCTAGCCCAAACCCAGACCCATCTTTAAACAGGTAAGCAGCACTTAATGGCTGGCTGCAGCCGAGCCACAATCCAATGATTGTTAAATGCAAAATGTAAAAATACCAATGGGAGCAGGAGCCAGAAAGCAGGGTCTTCTCTCTCCAAGACAGTGTCCATCTCAGACAGCCAGGTTCCTTCTGGCTTGCTCACCTTCTGGCCTCCTGTAGCTTCCTCTCCTGGCTGCCAAGTGGACCAGCTGCAACAGGAGAGGGGAAAAAAGGGCTCTTGCCTGGCCAAGTCCATAGCTGGTGGTTATGGCACTTCACTGTGTAGTAAGGGATCTAGGCTCAAGCCCACTCAAGGGGTCCTCGAACCCAGGTTTCCCATTCCCTGAGCAAAGTGCCCCAACCACGAAGCTGTTGTGCTAAAAAGTAGGAGGGCTCCTTCCTCCTCCCCCCAACAGTTGTTAGTGAAGGGTGTTTTTGCAACTAATATTTTGGAGACTTGTATGAAATGACTTTCCCAGCTGAGCAGAACAGGATCACAATAGATCCTAAAAGAAGGGCAAGCCGAGAGGCACAGGGGCAGCAGGATCTTAAACCTGCCCAAGTTACCCGAAATGCCACCCATGCAGCTAACTTGATCCCTGTAGGTGTTGTTTGCCTGCCTGAAGGGGAGCAGGATTTGGGCCCTGGGGTACAGGAAGCTAACTCAGTTCGTGGCACCATTCCTATTGCCCCAAAGGAGAAGCTGGAGAGCCCTACTTTACAATGCTCAGCTTGTTCTCTCACATGGTGACAGCTCATGCTGCTAGCTTTTCAGGCTCCTGGCATCAGCCAAAATGGCAATCATCTCAATCTATCACAGCTGTGGGCAGCAGTTGTGTTTCAATCAGCCACTCCCTTGGATTGCCTGGTTTTCATCCCGATACCATCATGCTCTCTTCTTCCCTTCCCCAATGCCCCATAGTCATTCAGCGTGGCTTCCACTCTGGGTTTAAGGCTCTGTGGTCATTCCAATCCTTGTATTTCCTTTTGGGTTTAATATGAGGGCCAGGCAGGGCAGCACCCATCCATTTGGGGTTGGTTTGTATCGTTGTTGGCAGTCCCTCTATACAAGGACGATGGTCTTCCAGCGACAGGGAAGTCATTGGTGAGTCTGGAGATGACTGAAGAGGCCAATCAAGATCTGCATGTTGGACAACAGATACAGCGAACAGTTCTAGGATGAAGTGGATCCTGGTGATGGCTTGTATCACAAGCCTGTGGAGTCAGTAAATCCTTATATCATAAGGACTGAGAAGAGTGGACAGTGCTGGAGCAGAGGAAACCAGCCTAAGAGATTCTCCTGGTGCCCTTTAGAAAAGCGGGGGAGTGGACCCTACCCCCGCTGGATTAAGGCTAAAAGGATTTAAGCATGCAGGACTCTGGGTCCCTAATTGGGTCCTTTAATTCCTGTAATCCTGGATGATTTGGAACAGATGCTTCCAGATTCCTGCCAAGGCCCAAAGGTGACTCGTGGGAAGAAAACAATTAGTGTCCAAATAGCAGCAAGGTAGAGAAGAGTCAATCAGGATCACCACCCCCACCCCCACGTAAAGGGACCTGCCACACCGGGATCTGTAAGGCGGGGGGATCCTTTTCCAGCCCCAGACAGAAGAGGTGTCTCCCAGCCCCTACCACAGGATGTTGCCAATGAGGCGGTGGGAGAGGAGCAGGGTCCAGTGCACAGAAGTTGCCATCAGAAATTTTCAAAAGAAACGCACCCGGTTTCACCAAGGCCCATTTCGATCACCCAGACAGCAGAAAAAGGCCTTAAAATGGAGGGAAATAGCTCTTGAAAATGCCTCTCTCGACAGTGCAGAGCTGTGCTCCTGGACTCCAGCACAGGGCTGAATCAGGCATGTCACAGGGCACTGCACAGCTACTATTCTTTATCTCCTCAGGCAATAGGTAAGGACTTACTTAATTTGCAGTTTCATGGTTTTTGCAAAAAATGTGGGGTATCTGCAATTGCCAGGAAATATTCCATTGGCCACAATTTCCCGCAAAATCAAGCCCTGCCCCAAAGCATATAATTCATATAATACACTATTTTAGAATCTCCCAACCCTACCGCAATACTGAGACAACACAGCAATCCTTGCAGCCACTTTCACATGCTTGAGACTTACTGTCTGTCTGCATCAATGGCAGGGCTTCTCCGTCAATCTGCAGCGATGGCAAATGAGAGGCAGAGCCACTAGCAAAAAATTGGCCCTTCGTGCCTCGAGCAAGGCACAAAAATGGCTTCATCCTGCTGCCAGTTAAGTAGACCCCTAGCGATAGGAAAAGAGCCTAGATTAGAGTAAACCTTACACCTATAAGCCCAGCCCTAGAGTCAGGGAAGGTAAAGATGGCCTCAGCCGGCTTTGCTGGCCTACAGATCCCCAGGAATGGACTGGCTGAGAAGCAGCCCAGCAGTCTCACGCAGCATCAGTGCCGGACAGGGTTTTCCTAAAGGGTTCTGGCAACTCAGATTCTTTTCGACAAAAAACAGATGATCTTTATTCCTGCTTCCCAATGTGTGAAAATCTCCTAAGCGATGGCAGAAATAGTAGCACCTGAACCCCAATGGGAAATGAAGCTGGACTGCAAAGTACTGCCGACCCTGATAAGCAGGGCTGCTGCATCCGAGAGTCACGTGTGGACCAGAGCTTCTGACCAGACAACCATATCCTTCTGAGTAACAGATAAAGGGTAAAGCCTGCCCTTCCCACCCTCCAGCCTGCCCTTCCCACCCTCCAGACTGGGTCCAGGAATGTGTTGGAGAGGATACACACCTGGACTGCGGGGAGGCAAGAGAAGCATGCTCTTAGGAGGAAGTGGGGGGCTCTGGTGGGCTGCACTGGGGCAAATGTTGTATTTATAGTAGAACACAGAAGGATGAGGATTAAATGGACAGTGGCCTCCCTATGACTTCTGTGCTAACGAGGCACTGGATATATCTTGCGAGAGGAGTTCAATGCTTAGCTGGACAAGGCCCTCTAGACCCATGAAAAAGAAGGTGACTACTTGAAAACTGATGTATCTAGGTGATGTGCCAGGCTGTCTAGTCTGACCCGCTCTCAGATGTACTAGTCTGTCCCACAGATATCTAGAATTTTGAATATATTAAGATTTAATACTATGTCTTTATTTCAAATGTCAGAGACGGGACTACACACCCTTTCTATAGATCCCAGTCAAGGCAGAAACACTCGTCAGTCATTTAGTCTGAGAGGTGATCATTTGGTGCAGAGACTTTGCCATGGACTAGGACCCCACTGAGATCATCAGTAAATAAGTAAAAATACACAGGCTGTGCCTCGGAGAGCTTGCAAATGAAGGATAAGATGCAACACAACAGTCGGCCATAGAAAGAAAGGGAGGAGAAAGCTAGAATGAGACCCTGCTGGTCAGCCTGTAGACATACGTCTTGCAGAGTGACCTGGCTGGTGTCTGCAGTATTTCCGTAGGCGCTCCAATGAAGGGGAAGTTCAGAAGGACGCTAATGAGTGGGTTTGTGGCTGTTTATGGGATGCTCATCCCACACCTGAGGGGCAGCAGAGAAGAAAGCAAAAAAGGACTTCTTAGAAGATTTGACAAGTGCTCAGCTTGATTCAGAATCGAGAACAAACTTCTGCAGACCAAACAAAGGGTGACAGACAGGGTGTGTTAAGCTATGAAGGGCTTTGAAAATAAAGGCAAGCATATCTGAGGTTGCATCCCCGCATCTTATTACATCTCTGAACCTTAAAAAACATTGGAGGTCCTTTTCATGCATGTCCTCAGCTGTCCACTGTAGGGTCCAGTCCCTTTGACGTAGATAACTATAACTTTCACAGAAAACTGTAACATTGGAAGTGTTGCAACTCCAACAAGATGGACTGAGAGGCCCATCCCAGGATGTCTTGAAGTCTGGGGATGAGGGCAGTCCCCTGCATGATGTAGGTAGAAGTTCCTCAGGTAGGGAAGAGCTTTAAACAAAAGTCTCACATCCTGAGTGAATGGTCCAGCCATTGAATTATTGTCTAAAATAAATCTCTCTTGCATCTGTGGGCCCCAGCATACCTACCAGATCGGGCCCCAGGACTCAGATGGGCAGGGGAATACCTATGTTGTAATTCCTAGAGGGGTTTAAGAAATGAGACAGGCAGCTCAGTGCACTCAAGGCTTAGGCATTTGGACATACATGGAGCATCCTATTAGATTTTGCCAACAGACATCCAGGCACTGAAGAAATGTATGTACCTCCAAGACTAGACAGAGGGGCTCTGAATGCCATTGGTATCTAAATGCTGGACTTGGGAGCCTAACTATACACTTAGTGCCTAAGTCTCCTTTGTGAATCCCTTTGGCTCCTATGGGGGCGTCCCCACAAGCGCGCACATGCAGTTTGTGGTGCCTCAACACCTTTTGAAACACAAGCTTCATGTGGCACGCATGCACCTGTGTGCTACGCTGCTAATTAGCTGCACGGTGGTTTATTTTGACACTGGGAGATCCATGTGTCAGAAATAACAGCCGCTAAAAAAGGTGTGGTGCCAGAAACCAGAGCTCTGGCACACAAATATGTGCCACTGCTATTTGTCCCATGGAAAACGTGCACCCTTGCACATGCACGCTCATGGGGACATGCCCTATGTGCCTAAATCACTTTTGAAGATGGGACTTAATAGCTAGATTCACTTAGGTGCTTTTGAAAATGTTGTCCCAGGACATTTAGTCCTTACATAAAAGATACTTTTAAATATTCTTGTTATTTCTCTCATTTATTTTCTTTTAAGAACTAGAACAATCATATCTAAAAGAGATCAGAACTGGGCAGAGGGGGCCCATTGATATTTGTGTGTGCTCTCTGTGCTTTCCTCTGAGGAGGAGGGGAAAAAATCAAGATACTGTCTGGTGTAGAACTACATCTTATTCTCTCTGTATGGGGATAAAATCCCATATATACACTCCCCTGAACCCTGATGTTCAAAAGCTGGTTTTGATCTTTCCCCAAGTTTGAGTTTGGCCCACTACAGAAATGCAGCAATCAGGAATTGTGAGTTTGGATCAGACCACAATTCAGATGTGTGACTGAGATGAAGGCCACATCTGCTAACAATGACGGTTAGTCTGGGATTTTTTTGTTTGGTTTTGGTTTGGTTTTGGTTTTGTGGAGTGGGGTGGGTAGGAAATTGTTGGGTTTTTTTCTAGATACTCAAATTAGGCAGGAACTAACAACAAAAATGTGTCTTTATGTTATGCTAGAGACCGGATGAACTAGAAAAATAGTATGCACCAAAATGAATATCCAAAAATGCAAAAGAATTCTTCCTCCTTGCAGCGAAGATAGCCTAGTTGTTTTCTTCAAATCAATTGGCAAACTGCTAATTAGTAACCACAACTCTGCTCTTAGACACTTGGCAGGGCAAGCATAAAATATTTGGCTCACAGTTCTTCCATTCCAGAGGAACTTGCTATGAATTGGAAATGCAGTTATATTAACCATTAAAAACATCCCTTATATCCAGTCTCTTCACATTATTCTCCTTCAGTTTCTGTTGCAATAAGAGAACTGCATGGGAGCCAACTAGTGACAAAAGAGTGGATGTGACTGTCCTCTTCTGCTAATTCCATACTAACACAACACCCTTGATTTCACTGATATCACTCCTCTTCATGGTGGGGTAACTTTACCTCAAAACCAGGCCTATAATCTCCACCTTCCATAGATCCTAACTAGAACTGTGGCCACAAGCCCATTCTCATGTGTGTTCCCAGACTGAACCGGGCAGTTTTTACCTGGTGTATGCGGCAGATGTAATGCTTTGTCAAAGATATGCTGGTAATTTTGCTTTAATCTGCTTTGAATCCTTAGTCCTCTGGAGACTGGTAAAGAAATGCCTTTGTGCAAAAACATCATGCCATGTGTTTCCAAGATAGTTCTGCTTAAGACAATGGAGCCCTAGCAGGGGATGTAGGATCACGGTGAGCCTGGTACAATAGTCACTTTGAAAATCTATGTAGCTGAGTTCAAGCTGTCTGTTCTGGGACAACACAGCCCCCTCCAGTCTGGGAAATGGTGTGTGTCCAGCCTCTGGTGTCCATCCCCCTGGCACTGTCCCCTCGCAACTACGGACCCTCATTGGGAACTCAGCTGGTGCTCCCCAGAAGCTCAAGATGAGCTGATATAATTAAGATGTTTTCCTTAGTGAAATCTACCCTATTAAGCCAGCTAGGAGGTGATGGTGCCTTATTAATTCATCAAATTCAGTTGTTAAATAGCTTAGGTGTATATACTGCCTCTAATCCAGGAAGTAGAGCACTGAATTAATTTAAGAAGAGAATTTATAACTGGCTTGGAATACAGGGCCTTGAATTAGGGTGGCCGTCAAAGAGAACAGTTCAGTTTTTGGCTACTTTGTCCTCTATTGATACGAAACCCAATGTCTTTCTGTCCTCTATTTTTTCTCTTGAAGAGAGAAATAGAGGACATAAAGGCGCTGGGTTCTTTTGAAGAGAAAAATAGAGGACATAAAGGCATCCCGTTTCGTATCAATAGAGGACAGAGGACAACCGGACTGTCCTCTGTGATGGCCACCCTACCTTGAATTCATATTTTCAGAGAGTGTAACAGTGACAGGTTGGTGCCTTTGGATGTCCTGCACCCTTTAATGATCCATTGTTATGGGATATTTTGTGGCATCATTTAGAGCAGTTAAAATGTAAAGCACTGAAGCATTTCTCTTGCAATAAACCTAAACACATAGGACTGGAAGGAGCTCCTGGACCAAGCCTTTATGGAGCCATATAGAAACCCCGGGTAAGAGGAACCTTGAGGGACTTTGAGTGCAAACCCTGAATGTTCAGTTCTGCTGCTAGTCCTCTTAAGTGGAGTAGTAATGAATTATGGGGCTTGGTTCAAACCAGCAAAGTTAAGGAGATATACAGGTGACAGTCTCACAGCACAGAGGAGGAAGTATTCAGTTATTAAAGGAAACATATCAGCCTTAAGTTTGAGTTTCCTAGCCCGGTTTGGCTGGATACATCAGGCAACACTAGGGCTGGGTAGAACAAAAGACACATGCATTCTGGGACGTTATCAAGGCACACACCCAACGGGAGAACGAACTGTTATAGATGGAAAGGAGAGAGGATGTGGAGTAGATAGGTTAGAGCAGTGATTCTCAACCTTTTCAGACTCAAGAAAGGCATGCCAATACCAACTTTTAACTTTCACTTGTTTTTAACTACAGGAACAGAATAGAGCAATTCTTCCATTGCAAAGAGTTCAGAAAACCCACAAGTCCGAATGTTTTTAATACTTTGGGTGCCCATCGGAAATCTCTAGGTTTATCTTATGAATCGTGTTTGCACACCTCGCAGTGCTAACTTTGTGTGGTATCCTGCGGCGTTCTTGAAAGGATCTTAAGGCATCCTCGGGTGCTGGGAGAATCACAGGGTTAGGGACATGGGTTGAAGGTGTGCTTTGCTGTTTCTGTGTGTTTGGTTGGCAGAGCAGAGTCAGGTCAGAGGATTTCAAGGAAGAGGCTGAGGGTTTGAGGGAGGATGGTCTTGAGCCAGAGACTCTGAACCAGGATTCAAGAGTTCTGTTCTCTCCTCTGTCCAGACATCAGGCCTATCCACACTTGAAAGCATCAGTCTTATAGCCATGCTAGCAAAGCCCCCTAGTGGAAACACAGCACCAGCAGTGTTTCTGCTGCGTAGCTGAAAGCAGTTTACCTAATGGAAAAAGATAAGGGTCTTTTTCTAGCGTAACTGTAATTCTAGTGTACATGCATTTATTCCAGCTTAAATTTACTGCGCAGTAAATTACTGCATAGTAAGTGGGAATAGACTGGCATCTACACGTGCAGGCGTTAAAGTGCATTAACGCTGCATGTGGACTGAGTTGGGACTACAGTTAGTCCCGAGTCAGTCCACACACACAGTGTTACTGCACAGTAAGGCATCTACACAGGTGTTACTGTGCAGTAACTAATTGGACATAAATTCTATACGAGCATGGTGAGGGTATCAAATTTACACTCAAGTTGGCATAAGTGACCATACTTACTGCACAGTAAAGCTGTGTACATGTAGATGAGTGCCCATACTGAGCAGTAGTTTTGATTACTGCACAGTAAATGCGCATGTGTAGATGCACCCACTGTGTCTGTACTCAGGTTTGTGCCAGCAAAACTGATGATTAGGAGTGTGATGATTTTTCTGCACTAACAAAACCTGAAGTGGACAGTTGCCCTCATCATGTGACATTGAATAATGTCTATGCTGAAAATCCCAAACTAAGGAGAAAAACAGATGTTAAAATATTGGAATTCTCAATGGGACAGAAATCTTAACTTTCACCGTGTTTTATGCAAATAAATAATAAACAGAAGCATAAGCTCTCATCGTCTTTTCTAATCTAAAGCATTTGAACAGCACGTATGGCTTAGCACAAGGTAGGTAACAAAATACCTGATTAATGCTAGGGATGCTGGTAAGGATTAACTATAGAAATACTGTTGTTCCCTATTTAAAGATGGAGGAGCTGAAACATGGCAAGGTGAAATGGTTCAAGGTCACACAGTGACTCAGTGTCACCAGCTCCTGGTCCTTTGCTTCTGTCATTAGGCCAGTCTGGAAAACCAAGTATTTTTATATTTCAAGCAGTGCTGTCAAGATGATCCAAAGTGACTAGTGATTTGGGGGTGCTCCAATTTTTAGGTGCCAAATTTTAGTCCTTTTTTTTTTACGACGAGTGGGTGCTTCTCAGTTTTTGGGAAATCAGGCCACTTGAAAACATTTCTAGTTCTGTTGCCAAAACCTGAAACATCCAGAATCACTAGTCACCCTGAGATACCTCGACCTTCAGTCTTTGGTGACCCAAAGTGTTTCTCTCTTTGTGCTAGAGTGAAACAAGCCTGTTTGAACCCTTGGATATGGACTTGTCCTCAAGTCTGCAGCTGTATCCTGTCTTTATGAGGAGCCCCACTTGAGGAATAAAAGTCACCACCCTGCTCTCTTGTGAAGTGCGGGTACTGAATAATGAATTTGGACCTGAACTGGGAATTCAGGGACATATGAAGTTTGCATTGACATAACAGGCTGTTTCATGCGCTAATTTAGTCCAGCCTTTGCTTAAAAAAGACTGCTAAGACTTTGTTAGCAGTAAGCATAAAATACCCCCCCACCTTGTACTGTTAACCAGTTTTCAGCATCCAAAGGCTGAGCTTTGAGTCAGCCATGGCTCTCACTTTCCTGAACAGTTGCATATCCCTCTTCATTGCTTTACAGTCTCATGATCCGTGCCAAGTGAAGTCTACTTTGGCTTGACATGGAGCAATAGCTCCACCATGTGTAGGCACTGACATGTATCACTCTTTTTTTAGGGGAACAAATATTTCCCTGGGAATGTGAGCCTCTGCCATTTGTATGGTACAGCACTGTAGCTTTCACATTAAGAGCTGTGTGGTCTTGGTGGTGGGTAGAAACATTTCCTACTGGCTGCAGAGTGGGAGAACTGGAGGACCCAGCAGTTGTGTTCAGGAGGCTGAGAGAGGAATCCTCTTACATAATGGTCTGCAAAACAGAGAAAAAAGACCCTTCTTGATCTAGATAAAATACTGCTAGACCAGTGGCCACATGGATCCAGCATTCTTGTGCATACAGGGCACGTCTACATGAGACACTTACTGCACATTATCCTAATAACGCTGCGTAGTAACACGGCAGTTAAAAACCACGCTAGCACTGCGCCTACTGTGCAGTATTATTAGGCTACTGTGCAGTAAGCATTACAAAATAACCATGGGCCAGCGCTACTGTGCAGTAACTCTAGTTACTGTGCATTTACTTAGTATTTTACTAAGCAAATACTAAACTAAATGCACAGTATCTAAGGCACATTCATGAACGTGTACATACGCCCACACTAACTTACACAGGGCTATGTATTGGCTGTACAGTGCTTTACCAAGACACTTCAGTTGAGACAAAACACCTGAGGCCTGATTAGACTGCCACTGACCCTGGCACAAACGGGGAGTAACTCCACTCAAGCTAATGGAGTAGGAGTGGTGTGAAAGTAGTGTAAATGTGTTAAAGGCACCACTTCTAAGACTTCCCTGAGGTGCAAGGATAGGGAGGTCATAGGCTAGGGTCTGAGGCTAGGGCCCAGTGGGTGCATCTACATGTGCAAATAATGCAGGATCGGTGTACTCTAGAGTAAACAACTCCAGAGTAAACTTTCCCAGGCATGCATCTACACATGCAAGGCTGTGGGAGCAAATTTGCTGCTCCTAGTAGTAGACAGCTCCCTGCCGCCCTGCACTGGGCCCCTGAAGCAGGGGGAGCTCTAGGCTCCCCTGGGGTGCTAGTCCAGGGGCTGGCAGGGAGCACAGGGCCAGAAGACAGCTGTCTCCTGGCAGGAACTAGGACATTGCTCCCTGCCCCCTGAAGCTGCCTGCTGCTGGGGCGGGCTCCGCCACCAGAGCCTGGTTGGCGACAATATCCTTCTGCCCTGGCAACAGGGAGCTCCCAGCCCCCCTGTTCCTGATTGCAATTGGGGAGCAGGGGCTGGAAACTTCCTATCCCCCAGCACCAGCCCCACGGTGATGGGGCTGATGCTGGGAGATACTTATGGGGTGATTACAAGCTCAGAAGATAAGAGTTTCCCAGTGCCAGCCTTGTGGCCACAGAGCTGGTGCTGGGAGAGAAGAATCTGCCAGCCTGGCCCTGCAACTGCAGAGCCTGGGCTGGGAAATATGATTCTCCCAGCCCCAGCTCCCAGATATTGATGGGAAGCAGGAGCTGGGAGCTTCCTGCTGCCAGGGCAGGGGGACATTGTCCCCACCTGGGCTTCAGTGGCAAAGCCCAATCTGGCAGCAGGCAGCTCCCAGGGGCAGGGAGCAATCTCCCACCCCCTGCTGCCTGGCTGACTGGGAGCACATTTGCTCCCAGTCAGCTGTCAACATGTGCCATACTGTACAGTAAGTAATCAAAAGTAAATTTGCTACTTGTATTTATAATTAAAGCAAATTACTACACAGTAAGCATCTGCACGTGTAGATGGTGACACTTACTGTGCAGTAATTAGCTCCAATCTCGAGTAAAATGTCCTATATAGACACGCCTATTGTGCAGTAGTGGCAGACGGCTAGAAAGCAAGATGGCCTTTGAGGAACAAAGCCTTCTCTGGGGTACAGGGAAGAGAGTTTTGATTCCTCATCTTGTGCTCATCAGGCCTCATCTCTTGCTTGAAGGAAAGTCAAGCCCCGTCTGTCAGAGCTCAGAGGACCAGCTGGAGAATCTGTCCCTTGCTCTGCTTTTCATTAATTGCTGCCATGATCATTGGCAATCTCTCAATTCAAGGATCATGTCTACCGTGGCTCAGTGATGGGCAGGGATCCTGGTATTCTCTGATTTTTAAAAATCCCCAATTTTCAGATATAAAAAAGCAACCCCAAATCCACATTTTTCCGTGATTAAAATGAAACACCATTAATATATAGATATATAAATAATGGTGCTTCATTTTAATCATGGAAAAATGTGGACTTTGGGTTACTCTTTTATATCTGAAAATTGGGGATTGTTTTTTTATCAGAGAAGACCAGGATCCCTGAATGGGTCTTGAGGTGACAATGCTGCTGTCCCCATCGCTCAACACATGATCTACTCAACCTAGCTTTTTTGCTGTTTTATTGGGCTTTGTAAAAATGGTTGAGAAGAGGCTGCTCTCTCCGTGACCCAGGACTGCTCTGGGGAGGGATGATGGTGAAGGCAGCACTGTAGCCAGACCTGAGGGAGACTTTGGGTGTGTCTGTGCCATCTTGGACAGGTCTAGGAAGCTCTGCCATGACCCTCCTGAGCCCAGTACTCACTCACAGCTCATGCCGTGTCATGTAGCAGCCACTGAATACTGAGCACGTTAGCTACTAAATACCTGTGATGGGCACTGGACATGCCCAGGATGTGCACCCAAAGAGGTAACATGGCATGTTCTTGGCACACAGCACATGCAGGGTAGGTGTGAATGGGCAGAGCAGGTTTTCCCAGAGACACCCCCTCACACTGTCTGATGCAGGCCAGACACATCCTTTCAGAGGCAGGGACAGCAGCCCATGGAGATTAGCACCCATGTCCATGCTGATCCTTCCTGGTCCAGTCAACAGAGAATGTCATCCAAGCACTGTTTTCTCTTTCCTTCCCCCAGAGATCAGCTACTACCAAGCCTGACCAGACCCTGACTGTGGTTGTGCCATAGCTTCAGAGGAAATAGTAATAAACCCTATGGCAGGGGTAAGCAACCCCTGGCACGAGTGCCAGAGTGTGACACATGAAAGCATTTTGCTTGGCACACGTATCTCGGGGAGGACGGCAGGGAAGGAGCGGGGAGCTGCATTGCCACAACAAGGATCAGGCCCCTTGCAGCTCCCCCGCTGTCCACCCTTGGCACACCAACATCTTACAAGCCGAGTTTGTGGGGGTTTTCAGCACTCTGAAGAGGTGAAGAGGTGAAGTGGAGCCAGACCCAGGCTTGAGCCTGAGAGGCAGGGGTGCCTTCAGGTGCTCAACTTGGGAGTCCAAGATGAGTGGTCGTTCCTTAAGGAGACGATCCTCCAAGCCCAAAGGGTGAGAGTCCCAACGTGGATCAAAGGGGTCAAGAGTGCTCAAAAGCCCCCATGGCTCACCAAAGGCATCCAGGAACGTCTCAAAGCTAAAAAAGAGGCGTACACCCAGTGGAAGGGAGGGGCCGTCAC
>NW_005843594.1:0-19933 GCF_000455745.1 Alligator sinensis
GGGGAAGGGGAGGGGAGGGGAAGGGAAGGGAGGGGAGGGGAAGCCTCCCCCCCTGCCACCGCCACTGGGGGAAGGACGTGGAGTGGGGGTAGTGGGGCTGGGGCTATGCCGAGCTGTTCTCAGCAGAGGGAGGGAGGGGGGTCATGGGGGCCTCTGAAGTCTGGCGGCTCCTCCAGGGGTGTGGGTGGGTGGGTAATGCCACTGCATGCACCACAGGGGATCTGGGGGAGGGGGGACATGTTTCCCCGCTTGGCTCCCCCACGCCACACCCCTGGACAACCTGCTGGGGTCTGATTGCCCCACAACCTGGCCTGGCCTGGCCGGGGCCCCATTCATGGTGAATGGGGCCTCAGCTGGGCCAGGTCATGGGACAATCACGGCACAGCGTGGCACCATGTGCCTTGCTGCCCAGCCTGGCCAGCGGCAGGACTCACATGGCGCTGCCCCATGCTGCTGTCAAAGCAGCAGCAGCAAGGCAGGGAGCAGAGGCCGAGCCAAGCCTGCAGCTGCAGCCCACCCTTGCCCCGTGCGCAGATCAGGGTGGGCACATGCCCGCCCCCCCAGCTCCTCAGCACCATGCCTCTGGAGGAGCCACCAGGCTCCAACTGCCCCACAACCCGGCCGAGCCGGGTCGTGGGGCATTCCCCACAGTGCAGGAGGGAACAGGGCAAGGGTGAATAATTTGCCCCAGTCCCATTCCCTCCTGCACTGTGGGGGGTCTCAATCTGCTCCCCCTCCCCTTCTCACCTTTTCACATATGGATGCTGCAAGGCCTCCTCAGCTGTCAGCCGTTTATCAGGGTTAAATACCAAGAGCTTCTTTAGAAGGTCCAGAGCTAGAGGGGGTGTAGATGAAGGTAAAAGTTCCTCAAATGTCACTCGTTGTCTGAAAATTAAGAAATTAAACTGTAATTCACATTGCCCAATTTTACTGAAAAGTCTTATATTTCAGCACTGGAAATATCACAGAGGTAAAACCTGTCACCTCAGACTGCACTCACGTGCAGTATAGTTTTCTTGAAGTCTCTCACTTGACAAACTACAATTACAGAAACTCCTGTCAGTTTTCTAATTGTTAGTAACACAAAGTGAAGAAAAACAAAATATAATTTTATCAGTTTAAGATTGTAAATTAAAGTTGCTGGCAACACACGCGCACAAATAATCTTACTACATTTTTAAAAGTCCACTTAGAAAAAAAGCCATTTGTTTCATCAGGATTTCAAATCTCTTTGTAACATCATAGTAATCACTATTGCACTCTTACACTGATTGACAGTGAAAAGGAACAAACGGTCTGTGCAGCTGGTGACCCCTAAGCCTTGCCTGAATAGTATAAAAAGTTTAAAAAATGAAGGAAAGAATAAGACAGAAGTACATGGAAAAGCAAATAAAAACTCTGGGTTTACCCATGTTAGATCATGCCATGCTAACCCAATATCTTTCTTTGATAACTGATTTGAACTTAACTTAATATTTCATTTAATATTTCATCCCATGAGGACATAAAAAGCAGAAAAGGGAAAAGGTTATTTAAGCCAAAGGACAATACTGGCAGAAGAACAAATGGGTATAAATTGGTTGCAAGTAAATTTAGATTGCAAATGAAAAGTTGTTAAGCATCTGAGGAGTAAAATTCTGGTACAGCCTTCTAGAAGATGTGTGAGCAAACAACCTAACAAGTGTTAAAATAGACCTTGGTAAGTTTACAAACAGGATTATGTAAGCTCTTATCCTTCAGCACCTGCTGTGCTAAGGAGTTTCTGAAACTACAACTACCAAAGGTGTCAGTAAGGAAAGGCAAAGACAGAAGTGTCCTTTCCCACTCAGGTATCACAAAGCACAATGGATAGGCAAACACAAGGGGAGAAGTCCAAAAGCCAGAGGAGATACAAGTCCCAGGGGAGTGTATGTAATAACCTGTTCTAAGATATATGAAGAGATGCGTACACATAGGCATAACACTAGTGAAAAAAAATGTTACTTGTTGGGTTTGTTTTTTTTAAATAAAGATGATGGAAAATTGAGATCTGTCAGCCAGAATCAACATGAAATCTTGTTGACTTCTTAAAAAAGTAAAGAGTGTAATTTGTCCTGCAAAACTGTTCTTGAATAAGAGCACCACTCAAAAAATAATTTTTTAATCAAAATTCTTTATTTGCTAGGAAGAACGTGGAAGAGAATTAAAAAAAAGAAGGAAAGAGAAAAAAAAAAAAGAGAAACAGGATGCAAGTAAGCATGAGTGAAACAGGTTAAGACTGGATTAGCCAGTTGTGTAAACTATAGTTAAGGAAAAGGCTAGGCTACAAGTTAAGGGTTTTTCCTCAGACTATATTCAACAGAAGCTGAGAACTGATAACTCAATTCTTCAGTGAGAGGTAGAATTACCCCTTGATCCAAGAACACCATTTATGTAACT
The DNA here is from genome assembly GCF_000455745.1 of Alligator sinensis. Classification (NCBI taxonomy): domain Eukaryota; kingdom Metazoa; phylum Chordata; order Crocodylia; family Alligatoridae; genus Alligator; species Alligator sinensis. The sequence continues at coordinate 2,419 of NW_005843594.1, forward strand.
TAAAGAGACGGTGCAGAACATGCCAGGGTGTCCACCAGCTCAAGCAGATTCAAAGACTGAACCCAAAAAGGGAAATTCTGCCTGTAATCCACATCTGGCTGGTTTTGCACTCGTGTATGATCTACCTAATTGCACTGTTGTAACATGACCTATTTTTAAATTGCTTGTTTTTCATAAGTAGCAGTGAAAGAAGAATTGTGTTTGCTACAAGGGTGGAGGCCACCCTCTGTCTTGAGCTATATATCCTACTAATTAACACTGGCTTTTTCTGTAAGATAAGCAAGGCTTCTAATAAAGTCTTCCAGGTATTTAAGACTTCATTTTACTTACAGTCTAAGTAACTCATAGTCCCTACAGGTTGGGAACAAATATACATACTTTTAAAAAAATAATTCATACACATTTGCTATCAAGAATTATAGAATGAGCACCAGCTATCCTCATCTACTCGTTGTCTGATATGTCCTCTGCAAGTAGGTGGTCTCAACAGATCAAATGCCATGCTCATGCATTAGGCAAGGATCCAAGACGTTTGATTCCCTTACCTGACAACTTCCGTTTCCCTTTTAAGAACAAATTGCATCAAACACATCCAAGCAGCATTAAGAACATCAGAAAGCGTACCACTGTGAAACCTCACAACTTAATGACCTGCAATTTGGGCCATGGCAAGCAAAAAGCTTATCAATTAATAATATTCACTGATCTTGTCAGAGTCTGCTCTTAGGTTCAGTTATTGTTTCTATCAAATAGGTGGGGACCTACCTAATACAGGGTGGCTGTCCCCTGAGGGCCAAGTACAGTGCTGGTCGCCATTTTCATGGTGGAGTGCAGCAGGGCCCCTCCACACTTCTGATTGGCTGAGGGGTCCTGGAAGTCCTGGCCCTTTCCAGAGATTGACAGATGGCCATTTGGGGTGGGGGACGACCATACCCCCACTGTGAAAATCTCCCCTCCTCCCTCCCCTGTGTTTCAGGATCCCAGGGCTTTCTGCCCTTTTGTTTTTGCAACTTTTTTTTCGTCCACTTGCTGCCCATTTCACACTTTTTCGCAGTCCCCATGCTTTTTTGCAAGGGACTGTCCAAATTTACTGTTTCTGTGAAAATCGCAAAGTCATGAATTTGGTAGGTAACTAACCTGCAGAGAATCTGCAGTTAGTGAATCTGCAGAGAAAGGAAACCACTGATAAATGGCTGATGAACTTTTCCCTCCAAGTCCTGGTTAAAAAAAAAAAAAAATGAAAACAAAGTAGAAGGCTCACCTGGAACAAATGCGGTTGATAACTGAGGCTCTGTAGTCTGACTGCATAGCTAAAATATCTGCAAATAAAGAACAGATTCAGTGAATGTTACAGGCATAACTGACATCCCAGGGTCGCACAGCCGATGACAAGAAATCTTGCATTTGAGTTTAAGGAGTTAAGATTGCTAGAGAGAATTCATCCCTTTACTCTTCTCTGGTGCTTTCTAAGAAAGAATCTTAATTCCTTTACTTTAATTAATGGATGCAGCTTCATAGCTCCTTGTAAGGTGCTCAATGTAAGAATTAGCTCTATTTTAAAAATGAAAATGGAATAACATTTCTGTATACAACAGCAGGTGCTGTATAGGGAGGGGATAGAAAAGTAAGGATAAGGACCTTACAGATCTTACACTGGGAGATTTTTGTCAGCTGAGGCTCTTTATTTGGCAAATAAAGACATAACAAGATCGAATGCCTGGAAACCGAATCTAGACATATGCAGACTAGAACTAAGGTTCAGTTAAATACAGTTAAGTATAATTAACCACTAGAACAATTTACTCTTGATAAATGGAGTAAATCCTCCATTACCTGATGGTTATGTTTCCAAAAACTGTATGCTAGCTCTAACATATGATATTGGCATAATCAGAAACTTCTAGGTGGAATTAAAGCCTATGTTGTGAAAGATCAAGCCAGATCATAATAATCCCTTCCCGCTCTAAAATATATGAAGTGCAGGTTCTTAGCTCTGGTTCAGATCAGACCAGGCCAGAGAGCCTGGTTATTACATCAGTTACCTTAAAATATACTACCCTGTCATCAGCCACCTCCAAGCTTGTTGGAAGCAGCGAGTTCTCCTCTCACCTAATCACCTAGGGTTTTATTCTCTATACTTTCCCTGACACTCCTCTCCTTAAAGCCTTTTTGACTTCCTGGGAGGGAGGAAGAATGACTCATGATTGACAACATCTTCCCTGAAGCAACTGGGCTGCTTTCTTCCCACCCTTCCCATCTCTCTCCTCATTAAATATTCCCCTTCATGGAAAACAGTCTCACCTTCTGGGGATGGGGCAGGAATGACACACAGTATCTTCTCTATCTGATTCACTGTGGATGTTCCAGGGAAAAGAGGTTTTCCAAGCAGCATCTCTCCCAGAATGCAACCAATGCTCCACATATCCACCCCCTTTGTGTAGCTAAGAAAAAGACCAGAGAGCAATAGGATAAGAGCTAAGCCAATATGTTCGCAACAGTTATCCCCTACCTTCTGTCATGCCTTCCCACATAAAAAGGAAATCCAAATGTATTCATTTTTTCCAACAGGGAGGTTGTACCAGTGTCCTGTGCTTAAGAAGGAAGGTAAATAAAGGAAACAACTGTGTGCTACCTTGCTGGGATTTATTTGCAACAAACTAAAAATCAAAATGCATGCTAATTTCTAAGAAATTAACCTAAGAGGTCAGCAAAGAAACCTCTTGGAACCATAAATAGCCAGATAAGAGTGACAATTACTGAAGCAGAATAAAAGGTGAATAATGGGCAAGTGACAGCTTGTCAAAACATCCACATTCTGCAACTGGGGTCTGAACCCAGTTTGTGTTTACATAATTAAACAATTAACTTTTGCAGAACAAAGACAAAGGAAAAATAATTTTGGCTTTTAAAACACAGTAAAATTTCCTTTCCATCCTTGATAAAATAATAAAATCAAATATTAAAATAAAAACTGTCATAGGGTAAGGGTGGCTATGCCAGACCAAATGTCCTGGATCTCATCTCATGTTAAAACAGAGGTGGGCAAAATACAGCCCACAGTCTGGATTCGACCCACCAATTGATTGGATTCAGCCCGTGGCTGCCCCCAGGGTATTCCACATGGGGCTGATCCCTGCCCACTCCCGCCCAGGGCAACATAGTCCCTTTCCTACATCTATTGAAGGAAAAAAATACTATATAAAACAAATCACTTTTACCTCTGAACAAAAGAATTAATAAACGAAAACCCCCAATCCCCTCCACAGGGATAGGGTAAGCACTGCTTCAAGGAAAGCAGCGAAAAAGTGAGGAAAAAAGCCCACCATCAGAAAATACTTAAGTCCAGACTGGGGAAGAAGGGCTGACCAAAGAGAACTAATGAACAGGGGTAAATTTGAGTGAATGGGGGTGATGAACAGTCTAGGCAGAGGCATACGAGTGAATGGCAAGGCCAACTGTTTCGTAAGAGATGAGTGTAGAGAAGAGAGTTTAGATGTGCATAGACATGTGTAAGTCTGAGCTGGAAACAGGAGTACATGTGCCAGTCTTTATGATATAGGAGGACTACAAGTTTTTTACCTCTGCTGATAAGTTTTCCTGATAATGTTGTAAAGGTGTAATACCACAAGAACTGAATTCCTAAACTGTCTCAGAACAGTCCATCTCCAAAATATCAAGCAAACTGTTCCCCAGTCTTTCAGTTACCTGAGAGAGGAAAGCAGGATCTCAGGAGCACGGTACCAGCGTGTTGCCACATATTCTGTTAGTGTAGGGTTGCCTTGGTCCTCATGGATCTGACACAAGGAGCGGGCCAGACCAAAATCACAAAGCTTAACAAAGCAGTCTGCATCCAGCAGGATATTTGAAGGCTGTAGATGAATACACAATATGATAAGTTCTTTATTCTCTGTGCAAAACAGGAAGGATAAGAAAACCCATACCAGGCTGCAGCTGCTCCTGCTAGAACAAGCAAGAGAACATGAGTAAGTGTTTCAGGAGACAACTGACAAAGCAGGTATGCATTACTCCTTTCAAGTTGTGACACAGTCTTGTCTGTTTCCTCACTTCCTTCACACCTCTCCATAAACCATTTAAAGCGAGCCTTCGCTGAAAGTAAAACACTTCCCTTTAGGTAAGGACTAATGATTGTAAATGCACCTTTTGGTCCCTGTGAATGACATTTCCCGAATGGATGAATTTGGTGGCCTTCAATAGTTGGTAGAGAATGTAACACTTGTGGATGTCTTTCAATAAATTCCCTTTCTTGATCACAGCATGCAAATCTGTCTCTGTAATACAAAATATTAACAAATTATTGGTCGGAAATGTAAGAGGCCCAAAGATAGGGCATCAGGTATATTTCCTAAATACCAACGTTTCTAGCTCACTTTCGGCAGGAGCTGAGCAAAGTGACTGTTGAAAATCTACAGTGATTTTGAGAATACCATAACCCGTTTAACACTGGTTCTGCTTCTGAATGTTGGGGATATAACATGCTTAACTTCAGAGTTACTGCAGCAGCTTCACATGGGGCAGAGAAAACCACTTATATCCCTGGACTCTTCAAAGTTCTTTTCAACTTTCCCTTATGGTACTTGTTGACTAACACAATCAGAGTTGCAGTTAGCAAGGGATGTGAAGGGTAACAAGATTTCATAGACATTAGGGCTGGAAGGGACCTTGAAGATCATCAAGCCCAGCCCCCTGCTCCAGGGGCAGGATGTCAGCTAGGGTCAAAGGATCCCAGAAAGATAAGCATCCAAATGTTTCTTGAATTAATCCAGAGTAGGTGCCTGCACCACTTTTGGAGGAAGTCTATTCCAGGCCTTTGGGGCTCAGACAGTAAAGAAGTTTTTCCTTATGTCCAGCCTAAAATGGTCATGGAAGAGTTTATGACCCTTGGTCATTGTTATCCCTTGGGGGGCTCTGGTGAACAGACATTCTCCCAGATCCTGTGCAAGAGTTTCTACAAGTATGTCAGGAGCAAGAGGAGGATCAGGGAAAGTGTAAGTCACTTACTGAATGGGGGAGGCAATCTTGTGACACAGGATGCAGGAAGGGCTGAAGTATTCTATGCCTATTTTGCCTCAGTCTTCACAGGCAAGGTCAGCTCCCAGACTGCTGCACTAGGCAGCACAGTTTGGGGAGGAGAGGAGCAGCCAACAGTGGTGAAAGAATAACTTAGGCACTATTTAGAAAAGCTGGACATGTACAAGTTTATGGGGCTGGATGGGATGCACCCAAGGGTCCCGAGGGAGTTCACTGATGAGATTGCAGAGCCACTGGCCATCACCTTTGAAAACTCATGGCAATCAGGAGAGGTCCCAGATGACTGGAAAAGGGCAAATATAGTGCCCATATTTAAGAAAGGGAAAAAGGAGGATCCAAGGAACCACAAACAAGTCAGCCTCATCTCAGTCCCTGGAAAAATCATGGAGCAGATCTTCTAGGAATCCATTGCTAAGCACTTGAAGGAGAAGAAGGTGATTAGGAACAGTCAGCATGGATTAATCAAGGGCAAGTCATGTCTGACCAATCTGATTGCCTTCTATGATGAGATGACTGGCTATGTGGATGCTGGGAGACAGGTGGATGGGGTGTACCTTGATTTGAGCAAGGCTTTTGATAGGTTTCCCACAACATTCTTGCAGGCAAGCTAAGGAATCATAGAATCACAGGACTGGAAGGGACCCCAGACGATCATCGGGTCCAGTCCCCTGCATGAGCAGAAAAGACATCTGGAGTCAAATGACCCTAGCTAGGTGACCATCCAGTCTTCTCTTAAAGACCTCTAGGGTAAGTGATTGCACCACCTCTCAGGGGAGCTTGTTCCATAGTCTGGACACCCTTGTTGTAAAGAAGTGTTTCCTAATGTTCAGTCTGAAACTATCTTCCAGGAGTTTGTGGCCATTGTTTCTAGTTTTCCCCCAGGGCGTCCTGCTGGTGAGCAGTTGTTCACCGAGCCCCCGATGTACGCCTCTGATATAACAGTAAGCCGCAATCAGGTCCCCCCTCAGCCTTCTTTTCTGTAGGCTGAAGAGTCCGAGATCCCTCAGCCTCTCCTCGTATGGCTTGCCATGCAAGTCCCTGATCATGTGCGAGACCCTTCTCTGGACTCTCTCGAGCTTTAGCACGTCCTTGTTGAAGCGCGGTGCCCAGAACTGGACACAATACTCCAGCTGCGGCCACACCAGTGTTGAGTAGAGTAAAGTGGGAGAATCACTTCTCTGGATTTATTGGAGATGCATCGATTGATGCATGCCAGAGTTTTATTGGTGCTGCGGCTACTGCGTCACATTGCTGGCTCATATTCATGCTGCAGTCTATTGTTCATTTGTAGTGCTGGTCAGGTTAGCTATGCCCAGCCTGTAGGTGTGCTGGGGGTTCTTCCTTCCCAGATGCAGCACTTTTGCATTCCTCTATGTTGAACCTCATCTGGTTCCCTTCTGCCCAACATGCCAGCCTGTCTAGGTCTACTTGTATCTGCAGCCTATCTGGGGGTGTGTCCGCACCCCCATATCTTGGTGTTGTCCACGAACTTGGCCAATGAGCTTTTCACCCCCTCCAAGTCATTGATGAAGATATTGAACAGCACTGGGCCAAGTACTGACCCCTGGGGTACGCCGCTGCCCACATCTCGGCAGGATGACACCGATCCATTCATTTGGACTCTCTGTGCCCTACCCCGCAACCAGTTTCGCACCCACTTGACGGTCCCGCAGCTGAGTCTGATATCTTCCAGTTTTGTGATCAGTACCTTGTGAGATACCAGGTCAAAGGCTTTCTGGAAATCGAGGTATGTGATGTGAAACGCTTTTCTCTAGTCCAGGTGACGAGTCACCTGATCATAGAAAGAAATGAGGGTGGTCAGAGAAGACCTGCCTGCAATGAAGCCATGCTGGCTGTCATTCAGTATCATGCCTTCTGCAAGTCTGTCACATATATATATCTCATAGTTTCATAGTTTCTAGGGTCGGAAGGGACCTGAACAGATCATCAAGTCCGACCCCCGGCTCTTGGCACGAATGAGTGCTGGGATCATAATACCCCAGCCAGATATCTATCCAACCTCCTCTTGAAGACCCCCAAAGTAGGGGAGAGCACCACCTCCCTTGGGAGCCCATTCCAGAGCCTGGCAGCCCTAACGGTAAAGTAATGCCTCCTGATATCAAGCCTGAACCTACTCTCAATCAATTTGTGGATGTTATTTCTTGTTATCCCAGGTTTTGCCCAGGGGAAAAGAGCCTCTTTGATGAATATTTCTAGGATTTTCCCTGGAACAGAAGTTAAGCTAATTGGCCTGTAGTTTCCCGGGCCTTCACACTTCCCCTTCTTGAAGATAGGCACAATATTGGCCCTCTTCCAGTCCTCCACTGGAAGTATGGGTTGGATGAATGGATTGTAAATTGGATAGAAAACTGGCTGAAGCATCAGGCTCAGAGGGTAATAATCAATGGCTCAATGTCTAGTCGGCAGCCAGTATCAAGTGGAGTGCCCCAGGGGTGGGTCCTGCGGCTGATTTTGTTCATTGTCTTTGTCAACAAACTGGAAGATGGCACACAGTGCACCCGCAGCAAGTGTGAAGATGATACCAAGCTGGGGAAAGTAGTAGATATACTGGCGGGTAGGGCTAGGATTCAGAGTGACCTCAACAAATTGGACCAAAAAAAATCTCATGAGGCTCAACAAGAACAAGTGCAAAGTCCTGGACTTAGGACAGCACAATCCCATGCACCAGTGCAGGCTGGGGGCTGACTGGTTGGGCAGCAGCTCTGCAGAAAAGGACCTGGGGGTGACAGGGGACAAGAAGCTGAACAGATGCCAGCAGTGTGCCCTTGTTGCCTAGAAGGCTAACAGCATCCTGGGCTGCATTGGTAGGAGCATTACCAGTAGGTCCCAGGAAGTGATTATTCCCCTCTATTCAGCACTGGTGAGGCCCCATCGAGAGTACTGTGTTCAGTTTTAGGTTCCCTACAACAGAAATGATATGCAGAAATTGGACAGTCCAGCAGAGGGCGACAAAAATGGTGAGGGGTCTGAGGGACATGACTTGTGAAGAAAGACTGAGGGAACTGGGCTTATTTAGTCTAAAGAAGGGGAGACAGAGGGGGTGTTATAGCAGCCTTCAACTACCTGAAGGGGGGTTCAAAGGAGGATGGAGCTGGACTGTTCTCAGTGGTGGCAGATGATGGAAAAAGGAGCAACAGTCCCAAGTTGCAGCGAGGGAAGTTTAGGTTAGATATTAGGAAGAATTCTCTCACAAGGAGGGTAGTAAAACACTGGAACAGGTTACCCCATTAGATGGTGGAAACTCTATCCTTGGAGGTTTTCAAAACCCAGCTAGACGAAGCTTTGGCTAGGATGATCTGGTTGGGGATGGTCCTGTTTTAAGGGGGGAGTGGGGGGGGTAGACTAGATGTGACCTCCTGAGGTCCCTTCCAACCCTAACTTTCTATGATTCTAATTCTTCTGCCAGTCCCTGTCCTGCTGCTAGGCCTCAGTTAAAAGGGCTGCATTCAAATTTAAGGGTTTTATATCAATCATACTAAAAAAGTAAAAAATGTGGTTGCCAGTAAAAAGCATACAGTTAAAAAAAAAATAAAAAATCTTGGATTGGCATTCATGCTTGACTGCAGTGATGGTTTTACACTGTGCTGCCCCCAACCCCTGCCAGGGGCCCCCTACTTGCCCCTACACTCTGACATCCCTGACTGCATCCTGAACCATGCTGCCTCTCCCCAGTCCATCCCCTCCCCAGCCTTAACCCTGTCAGGCCCACCCCCCTCATCTGGGCATGGACCACCTGCAACCCAGAAGTATTTTAGGTACCCTGAGATGATGCAGCAGCAGCAGCAGCAGCAGCAGCATGTGGCTGACAGAAAACATCCTGGAGGATTCTGTGCTCCCACCTGGACACGAGGTGGCACTGCTGTGCTCGGTCTGTCAGAGTTTCAATCAAGCTGTGGCTGCTTAGCGTTTTTACTGAAAGTTTTGTTTGTTTGTTTTTTTTACACTTTACTGACAGCCATTTTAACTGGATTTTTTATTGACAAAGTTACTGACAGTTGGCAACCCTGTTATAAGCATACGTTCAGCATACTCACACAATGGTCGATATTAGTATGAATCACTTTCACCCTAAATCACTTCCCTGTTCCATTAATTCTTCTTAAACAAAATCACATTGCACATAGACACCCATTCACTTTTTACCTCTCTCTTCATCCCTTGTAAGCTCTCTTTCAATTCTGTTCTCATGTAACTACTTTAAAGCCATATCACTGCTTTACCTCTCCATTCGCTCCACCCAACCAGCATGTCTACCATCCTCATCGATCCATCTGCCTAAATTAATATTCCTACCAATCCCCCAAAAGAATCTTTATAGTCTGCTGCTTTTATGGTAATGAATCAAGAGAAAGAATTCAAATGGCCCAAATAGAAGTGGTTCTCACCCATAGACTCAAAAACCAGATAGATGTCTTTGTCATTCTGGGCTCGTATGACATCAAGCAATTTGATGATGTTTGGATGTTCCCCAAATTCCTGCAGGAAAAAAAAAAACACCCACTTGTGAGACTCAAATGTAGGCTGTACTGGAACACTGGGCAGTACAAGCATTGATTAGCATTAGCACATACAGTACTCACATAGAAGCTTTGCTAAGGCATTGACCAATGTAGGCCTCACTAGAACAGTGACTGATACATGAACTGCTCATACAGCATGAGACTGGCAGGAAGGGAAGCCAGGTGTATCAGGGACAGGACAGTGCAATATTCATTTAATAAAGACAGAAAAGGAACAGACAGATCAGGATGCATGACAGGTACAGTGCAGTACAAATATATTATTCAGTTTCTTTTAGTCAAAATGTTTTTGTTAGTTATATATGGACTGATCTGCAGAAAAGACGAACTGGGAAACCAGGAACTTTGTGCTGGCCTGGCAGATGTAGTTTGTGCTAATACCTTGTTGCAGGCAAGCACAGGCTAATGGAAAGGAGAGCACTGTGTACTGCAGACAATAAAACTCTGAGCCTTCATCGCTGAATGAGCCTGTGGTCTTTGAGTATGCTGTGAGCCTCATACACTGCAGTCAGAGACAAACAGGTGTTGATCAAACACAACATCAAGTACCTTCATTTACAAGCCAGTGGCGGTAGGAAAACGCAACACACAGTGCTTCCTATTACACTTCAAAATAAACACCAGTTTATCTTCACCGTAAAAAGGTTGGAGACCACTGTCTTATGGCAATGAGTTCCATACCTCAATTATGTACAATGTGAAAAAGAACTTGCTTTGTTAGTTTTAAACAAACCTTAAATCTAAAAACTGTTAACCCAAATTAGGAACCAACCCTAAATATTAACTTACACATTTAATACCTAAAGCAAAGAAACATTTGGTCACAGAAGTATGATAATAACTGTGTCTTCAATATTATTATTATCAAACAAGATTATGTTTAGTGGGTGACAAGGCTGTACAACATCTTGACAGATGAAAGCAGACACGACAAGTCAGTCGGTCAGTGGCGTTTGGCATTGTGCTGCAGGGAGAAAAGCCTGATGCGTGAGCTGCAAGCCTTCCCACAGGGGCTACAGGTCCACTTGCCAGGTGAAGGTTGAAGCATACTCTGCTTTCTGGCTTGCCTGCAGGCTTCAGCCTGGGCTCTCTGACAGCTTGCTGTGGTGACTGCACCAGCCTTGATCCAGCTTCTCCAGACTGAGCAGTTATAGGCAGGGTTCTCTCAGTTGTCAGTGGGAACACTGACTTTCTTGAGACCTTGCTTGACCTTGTCACTGTATCAGAGCTTTGGCCTTCCTCTGTGTCACAGGCAGTTCTTGAGTTGGCCATAAAGCACAGCCTTTATCAGACGATCTCGAGGCATGTACTCCACATGTCCCAGCCAGTGAAGCCTGCAAGCGTCCAGCACAGTCTGCATAGACTGGATGCCAGTTATCTCAAGGATCTCATTCTTGGTGATCCGCTAGTCCCAAGTAACTCCGCTCCTGCTTGGAGTATGTGACCCAGCTTTCACAGCTGTAAAAGGAGGGTACTGAGGACATAGGCCTGATAGAGACACCTTTGTGTTCAGGGTTAGCAGCTTATTATTTCAGACATGCGAGATAAGTTTGCCAAAGGTGACTGAGGCTTTGCCAATTCTCACATCAAGCTCTCTAGAAAGGCTAAGCGAGCTGATAAGAATTGAGCTGAGATAGCAGAAGTGATCTACATTGCCCAGATCTTCATTACTGAAGTAGATTTTGGGTGGGATGTTGGTGCCCTGTGATATGACAACTGTCTTCTTGATACTGGTGATTACCATACCAAACCTGGTGCATTTTCATCATGATCTGCAATTTGTCAGTTGAGTTAGAGACAAATTTAGCTTCATCAGTGAAGAGTGGATCCTGGATAGTGAGCTGGGTGATATGCCTTTTGCTCTGAAATTGTCTGATGTTGAACAAGCAGCTGTCCATCCTTGATTCAATTACTAAGCCAGCTTGATCATTTCCAAAAGCATACTTGAGAAGGCGTTATCAATATTATTATTAGCAAACAAAATTATGTTTAGTTAGTCAACATTTCAGCAAAATAAACCCCAGGCATCCAAAACCATGAAAAGCATGAATAGCTGAGAGGAAAGACCTGTGCACTTCTTTCCACCTACATATTGCCTATGATGCTGCTAATAATACACTCCAATATTCCAAAGAAACTTTCACTTCTACCTTGACGAGCTACCCAAAAGCAATCTATAAATCAATTTTGAATCTAGCACTCTTAAGGAACCTAAAATAAATCCTCATCATTTTGATGTAAACTATATTAAGAAATCATCATAGTGAACTGTCATGCAGTCATTAATCTGAGATTATTTTGCCTTAACACAGTTGATGTCATTAAGCATTAGCATTAAAGTCAAGTTTATCCTCACCATCCACCATATGGTTCGGTTCCTTTTTACAGTTTAAAATTCACATTTTGCACTGATGACAGAATTCTTAATTTCCTAATGATCTTTTCTATGGTACTTATCACTATGGCATTGAGCGCCTTAGAAATATTTGTGATTTCTCTGCCCCAGAGCTTATGGGAGAGAGACTTACTTGCATTATCTGTTGCATGGACACAGCCATCTTGCTTGGCTATCTCAAGTTCATTTTAACAACCCTTGTAGTGGTGGGACACTGAGACCCCTCATCCCCCTGCTTTACCTCTGACAGGGTAGGGTGCTCTCAGTGGTCTTGGGCAATATGCCTTGTAGTTATGTGACAGCATTTTTTTAGCTCTAGAAACAGATTAGTTAGACAAAACACTTGTACAGGATGGTTTGGATAGGAATGATTCTGCCTTGAACAGGAAGCTAGACAAAATGACCTTCATAGGACCTTTCCAGACCAATTCTACGATATTATGAGGAACTTAGAGGTCCAGGCAAACATCCACTAACTCTGTGCATCTCAGGAGTAGTGACTGGATGCCGAGAGACAACGAGCCCATTATTCATAGATTGTAGAGTCGGAAGGGACCACAACGGATCATCGTGTCCAACCCCCTGCCTCTGGCAGGAAAGAGGACCGAGGTCTGATGACCCCAGCCAGGTCTAGCCTCTTCTTGAAGATCTCCAAGCTAGGTGAAAGCACCACCTCTCTTGGAAGTTCATTCCAGATCCTGGCCACCCTTACTGTGAAAAATTTCTTCCTAATAGCTAACCTAAATCCACTCTCAACTAGTTTACACCTGTTATTTCTAGTCACTCCCTGGGGGGCCCTAGTAAACAGCACATCACCTATCCCCCGTTGACCTCCCCTAATAAATTTATAGGCGGCCACAAGATCTCCCCTCAGCTGTCTCTTGTGAAGGCTGAAGAGATTCAGCTCTCTCAACCTCCCCCTGTAGAGTCTTTCCCGAAGGCCACTAGTCATGCGAGTGGCCCTCCTCTGGACCCTCTCCAGATTCTCCACGTTCCTCTTGAAGTGCGGCACCCAAAACTGGACACAGTACTCCAACTGCGGCCTGACCAGTGCTGCATAGAGGGGGAGCATCACCTCCTTTGATCCATTAGACATGCACCTGCTAATGCACAAGGTGCAATTAGCCTTGTTGATGGCCTCGCTACACTGCCGGCTCATGTTCATCTTGGAGTCAATTATGACTGCAAGATCCCTCTCTGCCTCCGAGCTGCTGAGAAGGACACTCCCTAACCTATAGGTGTGCTGGGGATTCCTCCTTCCCAGGTGGAGTAGCTTACATTTATCTTTATTAAATTGCATCCTATTTCTCTCTGCCCATTGATCCAACCTGTCCAGGTCAGCCTGAATCTGCTCCCTGCCCTCCGGTGTACTAACTTTGCCCCATAACTTGGTATCATCAGCAAACTTGGAGAGGGTGCTCTCCACGTCCTCGTTCAAATCGCTGATGAAGATATTGAGTAATACCAGTCCGAGGACCGAACCCTGCGGGACCCCACTGCCCACCTCCCTCCAGGCCGAGAAGGACCCATCCACCACTCCTCTCAGGTGCAGTCCCTAAACCAGTTGGCCACCCACCTTACCGTGTAGGCGCCCACTCCACAGTCTGCTAGCTTCCCAATGAGGATAGGGTGCAAGACTGTGTCGAAGGCCTTCCTAAAGTCCAGGAAGATGACATCAGCCTCAGCTCCCGCGTCCAGGAGTAATTATTTTTTGGAAGTAATAAAACATCTACAGCCCATTGATTTTAACCATGGTTGGGAGTGCTCATTACTCCTGAGAAACCCTAAAAATCCTAAAGGTCTGATACACAGCGCACTAATGGGAGTCTTTCAACTGAAATGTAAGAGCACTAGAACAACTCCAAAGCATTTCAAACTAGCTACCCAGAACAACAGAAGCCACATGCGAAAGTTCTGGTGCCTTGCGCAGGACTACCTAAAGAAGGTTGTGCCAAAGGAAGGACAGAGTTCAGTTTTTGTGGGTTTAGTTAATTGCCTTATGGGATCACTTTTTCTTCTAACAATCCCCCCTTGTGTACTATATATCTTCTGGTTTTTGGAACATCAGCACCACCATTTTGCCTGTTTCCAGTTTAGAAGGTCAGTTCTACATGTCTGCTTCAGAAAGTTCAGTGATGGTATGGAACATACACCAGCCAAAAGGAATAGTTAGAAAGTGAAGGGCTTAATTCATTACAAATTATCTTGTGTATATACGAATACAATTTTCCTACATTTGTTACCTGGAAAAAACTGAACCCTGTTTTGGCAAGGACAGGTTTTTGGTAATGTTTTAATACCATCCCCAAATATCAAGCTCCTGTTCCAAATTCTAAAACACTAGAACTCTCAAAAAGAGTCAGTCACTGATTATTTTGTAAAAAAAAAAACCCTCATTACTCCTTCTTCCAAGTACTGGAGGAGTATTCCCCCTTCTTCTATCTCAATTGCACAGAAAATTGAAATAAAAAAATACCAACACAAAACTAAGAACAAGCAAGAAAAAATTCAGACCAAATAGTCTGAGTTTAGTAAGGCAGGATTCATCCCTATCCAAACCATCCCATACAAATCCACTGGCTAGCCTCTCAGCAAAACTACACACCCAACCCTGACACAACACAAGACATAACACCCTAATCTGCCACAGGTGAAGCAGGGGGACCATGGCAGCCAATGTCCTGCTGCTGCAAGGGTTGTTAAAATACATTGGAGATAGCCCAAGAAGAGGGACATTCCCATCCCATCCCCTCACCTCCTACAGAGGAAGGCAAAAACCCCCACAGTCCATATCACATCATAAAATTATATTTGTATATACACAGGAGAACTTGCAATGAATTAAGCCCTTAACTTTCTAACTATTCCTTTTGGTTGGTGTGTGCTCCCCGAGTAGAAGGGCAAGACCCTCTAACGAGGCTTTAAGTCCCAGCAATAGCATTGGCACACCCCAGACAAAATCACCAGCCTTGGCTGCAGTCAATACCCAGTGCCTCTGAGAAAGGCTTAAACAAAAAACAAACAAACCACGAGCCTTACACATGTAGCAGCAGGAGGGGAAAAAAAAAGAAAAGATCTCTTCTGGCCCCACGAAGCAACAAGAAAGCCCAGAAGCCAGGGAAATACCCATAGTAAAACACAGGCCAGATCATCCCTAACTAGTGACTGTCCAAACTCTTCTTGAACACCTTCAGTGTGGGAGAATCCACAGCTTCCCCAGGCAGTCTACTCCATTGCCTCACCATTTTAACAGTGAATACACTTTTCCTGATATCCAGTCTAAACCTACTTTGCTACAACTTCAGTCTGCTGGCCCAAGTCCTACTCTCTGTAGTGAGAGAAAAGGTGTTCCCTCTTAAGCACCTTTTCTGCAAGCTGAACATGCGTAGCTCTGACAACCTCTCCTCATATGACTTGACTTCCAAGCTTTTTAACTTATTCGCCACCCACCTTCTGACCCTCTAATTTCTCCATGTCTTAAGTGTGGAACTCAATACGGCATGCAACACTCTAGATAAGGCCTAACCCATGCTGTGTAGAGAGGCACCATCACTTCTGATGTCTTCCAATTAATGCTTCTATAGATACGTACCAAAACCACATTTGCTTTTGTGCAGCTGTATCACACTGCAAGCTCATATTGAGTCTGTGATCTACCAAGATCGAGTCTGTGATTTACTGAGATCTCTCTCCCAACTAGAGTTGGTCCAATAAAAGATATCACCAAACACCTTGCTTTTCACTCCCCCCGCCCAAGACCATCATAACTACACTACTAAAACACTCTCTTTCAGTTGTCTGACATCCTCTTTAAACTGTGCATGCTAGAACTGTATGCAGCCTTCCACATTCTGTTGTAATACACAAAAATAAAAATGACTTCACAAATTTTGACAGGATTTTTGTTTAACAAGCTCTGTGGTAAATGTGGACTGTATGTTTTCTAAACAGGGAAAGGGGTAGGCAACTTGCTGGCAGTTAAGTGCTTGTGGAATCAATTTTGATGCTGCTA
Organism: Alligator sinensis; assembly: GCF_000455745.1. Classification (NCBI taxonomy): domain Eukaryota; kingdom Metazoa; phylum Chordata; order Crocodylia; family Alligatoridae; genus Alligator; species Alligator sinensis. The sequence goes on from NW_005843594.1 coordinate 18,416, forward strand.
AACATTTTAGTTTGTTGCTTTCAGTATAGAATTGATTGTACCACTGTAGCTATAACCTTGGAGAAATATCTTTATTTTTAAACTAAGGTAATACATTCTTAGATAGTATACTGATGGATTTAGAGAAAGTTGAGAATCCATGCATAATTACTTCTTACAATCCATTTTATAAGGGCTTCTAGTAAGTTTCAATTTATTCAAGGAATCAGGTTTCCTTCTTCACAAACATCTCCCATCCCACCAAACAAGGGCCTCTAGCCATGAGAACCTAATTTCCCCCCATACCTGACAAGATCTTCCAGTCCTGACACCATGGTCTCCCTACTAAAACATCTAATATACCTGATGAAAAAAAAAAAATCAAGGACTGACAACAAGCAAGATATATGACCAAGAAAAGTGACAGGTGCAAGGAGAGGTAGGAGTTAATCACAAAATAGAACTCCTGATAAAAGTGTAGATGAAACAGCAAAACCACAGGAAAAATGTAAGACAGACTCATTGTACAATGATCATTTGTCACAGTGGAGACACAATGCAGAAAAAGAATGACAGAGAAATGAGAGGAGATAAAAGCTGTGTGCACTTGCACTTTGACTAAAGGGTGAGAAGTAAAGAGGCAAGTGTTGTTGGAAGAGACACTGAGGACACCTAACAACACTTAACGGGGTGGAAGGCAGGTGTCACTTACCTGCAGGAACATAATTTCTCGGAACGTTCTCTAAAATAAATGAAAACATTTATTATTGTCACAGAAAGATGAGGGATGGAAAGAGAAGTGACTGGCCAGTGAGAAGGTTAAGGCTCATTCATGGAGGAGCAGAGGTTCCCTACCTGGGGGAGAGGGCAGGAAACGGTGCCTACAGTCCATGGTTTAAAAGCCTAAGTGAGCAACCACTTAATCATACACGTCTGTGTGGGAAGTGTCCTGCTACTACCAGCCATGCAGCAGTCTGCGTGTTGAGAAATATTTTTATTTGGACTGTGTAAGAGTGGAGCATGATATTCCTGTTTCCCATATAAATATCAAAACCCTTACTAAGCTGTTGCCTTTAACAGCTTGTGTGAATACGCTCCAGAGACCTGCGCCTGAGTCAGTCTGCGAGTCTTGAGAATACCTGTGAAGTCCCCACGCATATTGTCCAGAGCACGGCAGGGCACGGCTCCTCACCTGAGCGTCTGTTCGGTTTCTGAAAGCATCAAAGATCTTCTTGACGGCAACGATTTCTCCTGTCCTGCGATTGACCGCTTTCCACACGATGCCATACGCCTAAGGGAGGAGGACAGCAGGCAGAATCATGGTTCGGAGGTACAGCTACTCAGGGCCAGCCGCAGCGGGGTAGGGCATTCTCAGAAGGTGGAAACAGAGAACCGGAAGCGCTAAGCATCTGGAAGGGAAAGAAGCGACCAGCAGCAAGCCGCGCCTGGAGCGGAGGGGTGCCCAGCCCAAGGGCGGGGCGAGGCGAGGCTGGGGCAGGCAGCGGGGTCCCGGTCCCCATCCGCCCCGCCCCGCCCAGC
>NW_005843594.1:20994-50082 GCF_000455745.1 Alligator sinensis
CGGAGCAGCTGCTGCTGCCGCGCTCGCAGCTGGTGCTGGTAGGCCCGCAGGACGCCGGAGCGCCGGAGGAGACCCAGCAGCTGGTGGCGCAGGCGCCAGTTCTCGGCCTTCACCCGCCTGATGTGCTGGATGAGGCAGCGCACGGCCGCCTCCTCCGCGCTCTTGGCCAGGGCCTGCACCTTCTGCCGGGACGCAGCCGTGTAGTCAGACTTGGCCTGCAGGAACCTGCTCTTGACCTTGTGCATCTGCTCCGTGTGCTGGATTTTTGTGAGCAGGAGCTCCTTCTGCGCAGGCGCCAGTTCTCGGCCTTCACCCGCCTGATGTGCTGGATGAGGCAGCGCACGGCCGCCTCCTCCGCGCTCTTGGCCAGGGCCTGCACCTTCTGCCGGGACGCAGCCGTGTAGTCAGACTTGGCCTGCAGGAACCTGCTCTTGACCTTGTGCATCTGCTCCGTGTGCTGGATTTTTGTGAGCAGGAGCTCCTTCTCCAGCTCCCTGACCCTGATCAGCTGCTCCAGCTGCAGGTCCTTGTAGGGCTGCAAGTCCCTGACCTCCCTGCTCATGAGCGCGGACTTTGTCTCCAGCTCCATTAGCTTCTTTCTCAGCTTCCTCTCCTCCTCGGAGTAACGCGCAACCATCTGCTCCTTCTGCCTGTGCACGGCGCTCAGATCAGAGTGGTTCTGGTCGTTCAGCATCACGACAGCGTCCTGGCACTTCTGAGTGTGCTTCCTCATGTAGGTGGTATAGATTTTACTGTTCTGCTGCATCTGCTGTGCCTCCTTGTCCAGAAACTCGTTCTCCTGCAGGAAGTGCTCCACTCTCTTCTTGTACGTGTCTATCTGTTCAGTCAGGACCTCGCATTCCTTCTGCAGGTACCGTTCCCTCTCGGTGACAAGCAGGTCTGTGCTGCAACTTGCATGGGGCCGTTCACTGTTCTTGCTGTTTGTGCCTTGTTTGCTTTTCCTCAGATCTGCAACTCCCTGTTTTGGCTGCCGCTTCTTGGACGCCATGTTCTACGCTGAAGCACCAGGTGCTGTAAAAGGCAACAGAATTGAAGCTTTGAGGGTCTCTCATATTACGATTGAATAACCCATTCCCCATTTGATTATGACTAGGAAGCTTTTAACAGTCTGGCATTGCATTTTCAGGCTTGGTCTCTGCTTAAGGTTGAGTTGTATATGTGTGCAAAAGTTTGATAGGTGGTATTTGAAAACAGCTTGTCGTGCCAAGCTAGTCGAGAATATGCAGCTCCCCAAATGTGAAAGAACAAGAATTGTCAGCTTTACTATTTCTAGCATTTGGAGCATTAGCTTAATATTTGACTGGGGGATAGGGGGAGGGTGAAAGAGGTGTGTCTTGCAGTTCCCATGAAAAAGTTTGGAGTGTTTCAGCTTGTTGACACATGGTACAGCTTGGTAAAGACTTTTGGCTAAAAGCCCCAAAGATTCTGAGTGTATCTTACTATCTCTTTGGGCACCTGCTCTAAAACTGAGGATGTCGGTGACATCCCCAAATCATTCCTCAGCTGATGCCTGATCTTCAGGGATCCAGGTTTTCCATGTGCCAAAGAAAAATGTAGATTTTCTCCTTTAAAGGAAAAAAATGCAGGAAATGGCAGTTTTCCCCTTGCAGACTGCCAGAGTTCCAGCCTGTGAGGGGCTGCTAAGGCTGGGGGGAGCAGGAGAGGGCGATCAGGCAGAGAGTGCCATGTGCGCACTGACATGCACGTGGCAGCCAGGCAGCATGGTGGAGAGCAGCTCCTTGCAGGTATGTCTATGCGGGGGGCATAGGTGATGCATTGGAGGGGCAGGGGGACATGGGCGACGTGGGGAGGCACATGCCCCCCCCCCCGGATTTGTCACCCACCATGGGCACAGCTGCAGCCTGGCTGGAGCAACACAGGCAGGAGCCACGTCTGTGGCCCAGCGGGCAGGACCCAGAGCAGAAGGATGGAGCAGGGTGGCGAGACTTATTGCTGCTGCCACTGCCAGGACCCTCATGCCAGCTGCGCTGCCAGCAGTGCAAGGAGTAATGGGCCGGGGTGAGGGGGAGGCTACACTGCTCTCGCCTCCTCCTGCTGCCAGCCACTTGCACACTAGCCCACAGCTCTACCACTGCCATTACGACCCATCTGTTACTCCTTGCACTGCTGGTGGCACAGGTGGCATGGGGGTCCCAGCAGTGGCAAGAGCAAGGCACCGGCATATCAGGGCTGATCCGACCCTAGCATCTACAAAGCAGCAGGGGGGACAGCTGCAGCTGGACCCATGTCCTGGTGATTGAAGGGGGCAAAGGGAGCTCTGATTTTTCCATGATAAAACCAAAATCAAATGCCAAAATATATAGATATTTAGAATTTATTTTATTATACTGATTGAGGCACTAGTAGGCTTCCAAATTACTTTAAAATTGTAAATATAACAATAAAACATTGTGTTCAACTGATGCCTACATATATAGTGGCATTTCATTTTAATTGTGGAAAAACATGGATTTGGAGGGTTTTAATCAAAGAACTTTGCATTTTTATCTGAGAACTTGGATTTTAATAGGGAGAAAACTAGGATCCATATGCAGGTCCCAAGTCCCATAGGTAATAATTTCTCTATAGAAGGGATCATATGTAAGGACTCCAAAGTGCTCTTTCTACTACACAGCTGATGAGATAAGCCAGGGCTGTCCAACTGTGAGGGCTTGTGGCCTCAAGCTCCTGCCTGGCTGCTGCTGCCCCATCACTCTGCTACAACAGCACTGTCCAGTTCATGGCCTGCAAGCCACATGCAGCCTGCAAGTGCTTAATTTACAACCTGTGGGCTCCTGCCATCTTCACTTCCTTAGCAAACTGGGATTAAGAGCTAATTTGGATCCGAAGTTAAAATAGTACAGGCTCTAGTAAGAGCTGTGGAAAGGACAGATATTCTCTAAGTACCCTGTTTTAGGAAAAGAAGGGACTCACTGGGGTCCCAAATGTTCCCAGGCATATGATGGAAGTAGGGCATCAGCTACAGAACTCCACCTGGGTGTCTGAAAGCCACTCTCCACACCCCCAACCTGAAGCATCTCTTTGAAAAGTCACTGACTTCAATGCTTTTGCTTTCCTCGACTCTGAAATGGTAATAAAGTTCCAGGTTGTTTCTCTGTCCAGGCACTCCCTGGAGCTGTTAGGCTGATAATTTCTGCTAATGAAACCCTGAAGACTCTTAGCAACTGGCTGGATTCTGAACATGCTAGTCAGGCCAGCCTTGCTTAATTGCACATATCCATGGTGATGGAATCTTACGACATCATAAATCAGACAATGTGCAAGACATAGAAGGGGACTTTGAGGTAGCAAAGCCCATCTGTTAGGTGCCCTGTTGTCTGGGAGAGTTCTCGCCCTCATGTTAAGTACCTGAGATGGACAGGAGGTAAAGCTGAAGGAACAGGTGCAGCTTGAGCCCCTGCCTTCTCTGGGGCTTAGGTGCCTGCCTCTGCTCAGGCTCAACATCTATGACTGCCCTTATGGAAGGGTCTTTCCTTCAGAAACAAAGGAGGGGAAAGTCCTTTGTTTCAAAGTGGCCAGAGAAGAAAGTGGGGGTGCCGCTTTGGCTCAACAGATGACTGAAGCATTTGTGCAAGATGTGGGAGATTGCACGTCACGTCCTAAGTGGGGAGGGTACATGCACCCCCCCACCTCTCAAACCAGCACTTTGACCACCAAGCCCTGTGATGTTTCTGTGAGGGCCTCCCTCAGTGTCTTCGATTAAAGCTATATCACTTTTTTTCTGGAAGAATTAAGTATTCACTGGCTGCACATACAAGTACTAAATGACTGCACAGTAACTGGAGTGACTGCACAGTAGTGTTCCCAAATGGCTGTTTGGTGATGCTGACTGCACAGTAGCTCATTACTACTGCACAGTAGCCCTGTATCAGACTTCACACCACATGATGCTACTGGGCAGTAGTAACAAGCTACTGCGCAGTCAGCGTTTCATGTAGACATGGCCACTGGGTCTGTTGGTGTTTGGGCTGTGTGCTCTGACTAGTTGGTGAGTGCTGCTTGCTAAGTGATTGCTGCCTCTGGGCTGACAAGGCCTTAAATAGCAGACAGAACCAGCCCTGACCTAGGACAGCAGGAAAGGAAAGCAGTTGAGGGAAAGGGAGAGCCAACTAGGCAGTTTGCAAACAGTTTGCAGGCCAGTTGACTGCCCCCCTCCTTGAAGGGGAGCTATTAAGGCAAGTTATTCCTTTAATTGAGCATTAAGAATAACTAACCTAGAGATCTAGATAAAGTAACATACATTTAGCATTTAGATATTGTTTTACATCTCAATACATGTTTAATATTGTCCATTATGTAATATTTAACTGCAATTAAGGCTGAATAAGGTTAGAGAGAAGGTCAATCCATAAGTTCAAGTTTCTAATAAAAAAGAACCCATACATTACAAAAACTAACTAAAAGAGCAGGAAGGTTTTAATGCTTTAAAAAAATGCAGGCAGGAGACTACCAATTTATTGTACTGAGTGTAGCATGTATGATTACCTGCCCCAGGGGCAGGTTTTGTGTGTGTGTGTTTGCACTAGTGCAACGAGTTTATAATTCTGAGAGAACAAGCTAGGGTGGTGGAACTGGAGCAGCTAAGGGAGGCAGTGATGATCATAGATGAAGCTTTCAGGGACACTGTACAGCAGTCCCACCTTCACTGTGGCAGCCCCCATGCTACTGAGAATGAGAGCCTCAGGGGTGGTCAGCATCAAGATGGGAAGGAGGAAAGCTATCCCTTAAATGGGACCTGCCTGCCAGCTGATGACAGCGGCCTCTTGCACCAGGGTATTCTTCCAAGGGAGGAGACCCCCACAGGATAGAAGTAAGCAAGTGGTGTTCGAGGGGAATTTGATCATTAGGCATAAATAGCTGAGTTTGAGACATCCAGGAGAACCATAGAATCATAGACAATGAGGGCTGGAAGAGACCTCAGGAGGTCATCTAGTCCAACCCCCCATGAGCGCACATCAGATCCAAGTGGCCCCCCCCCCCCCCCCAAGCCCTGTCTACAGTCTTTCTCCTCTTTAAGTAACAAGAGCACTAAATTCCCTGTTACAAGATAATATAAACATGCTGAGAAGACAAAGGGAGATCACGTTCCTAAGAAACTGCTGAATATGGAAACACCAGGAGTTACAGGAATGGGAAAGACTCAAGTGAAGTTTGCTGAATCAAATGAAGTAGCATATATACATATATATATATATATATATATATAAATATGAAATGTGAGAGAGGCCTTATTATTACTGACAGAGCAGTGGGGAGGAAGGAGATTTAAACCTTCCTGACCAACCTGATTGCCTTTTATGACCAAGTAACTAAATCCTTGGACGATGGTGTCGCCATGGACATAGTCTTTCTAGACTTTAAGAAGGCCTTTGACACTGTCTCTCACCCCATCCTCATCAATAAATTAAGCGACTGTGGCATTGATGTCTGCACAGTTGGATGGGTAAAAAATTGGCTGATGGGGCGCACCCAGAGAGTAGTGGTGGACGGGTTGTACCCAACCTGGCAAGATACGAGCAGTGGGGTCCCCCAGGGCTCGGTCCTCAGGCCCACACTGTTTAACATCTTCATCAGCGACTTGGACGAGGGGGTGGAAAGCACGCTGTCCAAGTTTACTGATGACACTAAGATGTGGGGCGAGGTGGACACACTTGAAGGGAGAGAGAGGCTGCAACTAGATTTAGACAGACTACAAAAGTGGGCAGGCAAGAACAGGATGGGGTTCAACATAGACAAATGTAGGGTGCTGCACCTGGGGAGAAGGAATCCACAGCATACATACAGGCTGGGGAGTTCCCTTCTTGAAAGCACAGAGGCAGAAAGAATGAAAATGAGCTGCCAATGCCAGACTGCAGCCAGCAAGGCCAGCTATACCTTGTCGTGCATCCAAAGGTGCATCTCAAGCTGGTCCAGAGAGGTGAACCTCCCTCTCTATGCGATTTTGGTCAGGCTGCAGTTGGAGTACTGCATCCAATACTAGGCGCCACACTTCAAAAGGGATGTGGCCAGCCTGGAGAGGGTTCAGAGGAGGGCCACCCACTTGGTGAGAGGGCAGCAAGACCGGCCCTACGAGGAGAGACTGAGGGACCTGAACCTGTTCAGCCTCAGCAAGAGGAGGCTGAGGGGGGACCTGTTACCAAATTTGCCCATTACTTTGGGGTGTGCTCATTTATTAGGGATAGTTTCTAGGGTCTTGGTGATTCTGTCAATGTGGTGCTTGTGTTACTATATGGAGCTGTATCTCTCCCTTCTGCAAGCCCTCACCCCCAGTGGAGCTATCTTGCAGGACTCAATCTCAATGGGACTGGGTTCCTCCAGTCACCAAATCAGTCATACACACAAACACACACAAATTAACGTGACACGCCTGACCTGGCCGGGCTGATCAGCATGGACAGGCTGACACCCTCATATGCCAAGAATCAGTTCATAAGAGCAACAATAAAATGCAGTCAGACACAAGCACACAGGTAAACAGAATCCCTCTGAATCCGGCTGGGTGTCCAGCTGACACCCTCATGGGCCAGCATTCAGTTCATAAGGGCACGTCTGAGTCAAACTGGGTCAATCAGCCTATACAAGCTGATCCCCTTATGTGTTTCAAACTCAGCACGTCCCAATCTTTGGCCTCTTGATGAGCAGACCCCACAATAATTTGGGCTTCACAGGGATCTTTAGCATAGGTAAAAGAAGCGTTGCTGCAGAGCACGGGAGGAAAGAGAAGCAGAGAAGGAAAAATATACCCAATTACTACCAGTTTGACTATAAAAGTTATTTATTGCTAAGCATATGAAATATATAATAGTACTAGTAGTAATAGACATGCAAAAGAAAAACAAACACCAACAATGACAATACTACCCTGGTTTCACTAAGTATTTGGGGAAACTTAGCTCAAGCTTAACTGATACAGTTCAGGTTCAGAAGTTTATGCCTAGAAAGAAGACAGAGAACGCTGGGATCTCACCTAGTCCACGGTACTCAGGCTGCAAAGCTGACAGGCACAGTCTGTAGCACAGTCCTTGAAGGGAGAGATGATCTGTTCTTCCAGCGTCCCAAGAACGACAGGGGATGGTGTCAGCACAGGGGTTTTCTTCTTCTCCTTCTTTCCTCCTGCTTCTACTTCTTTTCCTTCCTTTTCCTCTTCCTCTTCTCCCTCTAGCAGCACACACACTTACAGATTTTTATACCCTCAGTTCAGCTGCTTCGAAGCACCCTCAGTAGTGTAAATCATTGTCTTTTCTATTGACAAGGGGTTATCTGGTTTGGACCATCTCAGGAAACTGATTGATAATCAGGAAACACTTAAGATTAGGGAGTAACCCAAATACTTGGGAGCCAGCTTGAAATTCCTATGGGTGGCAGATATACTGATGGGATATCTCATGGTTTCTTCAGGAACAATAGATAGCTTGCAGCATCAGGATTTTGGATTTTTACTTGTTGTGCACAAGCCTCAGCTTAGCATGACTTTTCCAGATCTTACTATAGTCTTTTAACAGACTTAAAACAATTATTGGGGTGCTCATAACCTTTTGTGGAGAGGACTCCCACCAGTCGTCTCGGGAAAGATATGACAACACCTGGGATTAGGGCTCCAGCAGGCTGGATGCTGTGATGAACCCTTAACCATTGTTCAAATGTTGCCCATACCCCCTCTGACTCGGTCTCTTGCCTCAGCATTCCCTAACCCGGCAACCGAGTTTTAGTCAATCAAGTTTAAATAGGCCTCCCATAGTGGGACCGGGGAATGTACGGCCCGAGATGCCTATTAAACTTAGAGCTGTGTGTGTGTGTCTGGGGGGGGAAAAGTCCTTAGCAAATCCAGATTAGAACTGGTCTGATAAATGCTGAGCTGGGTGTGTGTGAACATGGGTTGATTAACATTGGAAGCACAGATTCCCCATCATGCAGCGCTCTCCTGCTTCTCTGGTCCCAGAATTCACTGCAGTCTCTGCTTCAGGCTTTCTGTTTTCCATCTCTCATGTAAATGAGACCTAGGGCAGTTGATTCACTCGTCACCCTTATCTGGTGAGGGTCTTAGGTGCGTCTCTCACTGCATCTTAATCAGTTTCGTTTAGGTAGAGGAGGGGAGGGGGGTGAGTCCTTTGTGAGTCAGACAGACTGCATCCTGTACCAGGGTTCCCCAAGAATACAGAGCTGAGACGTAACAATTCCCCCCGTTGATGGGGTGCTTGCGTTGAGCTAGTATCCCCATCACATTCTTGCTCCATGGTACTGGTTCTGGCCTTCTATCCATTGCAATCGTCGCATCAGTCTCTGGATCCAGCAAACTAGTAGCATCAGACTAATTACTAGTATAATTTGAAAACTAATGATTACTACAATGGGGTGAAGCATGACATTTAAAAGACCTGTTGCATTGGGGCTCCACCCAAACAAAACCTCCCACCAGGAGTGATGGCCTGCATTTTTAACTGTAGCTGCTAGCTTAGAGATTTCCTGATTGTGGTGTTGAATCTCGAGTTTGCCATTCTCTCCCAAAGCTTTGAGTCTTTGCAGTTCAGCTCGTAAGGAGGGATGAGTTAATAGTTCCTTAATGGTGATGAGACCCATTCCTAGTAAAATGGGGGACACCTCTTTGTAGAGCTCAGGGTAGGCATTCAAATGTTGTATGGTCCATATAGGTACAGTAAACTTAAGATCACAAGTAACAATAGTGGTTACATTACAGAAACAGCGATTAATATAAGGCACCATAGGTTGAATCCAATATCCATTAATTAATACAATATCACATCTTGTTCTCATGCACACACATGCTTTACCCACATAAACAATAGCAGATTCCCTTTCTTGGATAACATCGAAGGAACAGTGAGACTTGTTTCCAGGTTGTGGAAAAAAACATTCATCATGCTCCTCCAATGCTTGGTCTTCACAGATGTAACCTAAACCTTCTTTTCTTCTGCACCCTTTTACATTTACTGTTTTCCATGCACTATCTTTCTGCCAGGCCCAAGTGTTATGATCCCTGGAGTACATTACTGAGCTATCATCAATTTGTAATCCCAGTGGGACTACTGGGTGGATTGTTCTAATTTCCTTGCCTGTAGGGAGCCATGGCTCCATGGACTCTGACCAGGCCTTCCCATGCCAGTACCCTTGGCTCTCTGCACTTGGGAGTGAGCTCCTGATAATGTCAGCAAGAGGCTTGTTGCTCTTCAAGTCTCTCTGCTCCCCAAATTCTTTCCACCACCCCAGGACTCTCCTGGGCTCTGCCCCAACTGTACTCCCACACCTAACGAGCTGGTAGCCTGCTCACCTCCAGGCTCTTCCTCTGCTTTGGAGGCTGCTTCTGTAGCTGACTTGACTCAGGTGGCAGGGAGCCCCTCTCTCTCCCCATCTCCCTGGTGAAGTCCGCTTTAGTTCCAGGTTTAAGGGGCCCCTCCTCAGGAGGCAGCTGAGGAAGGGCCTGTAATCTTCTTATGCAGAAGGAGGGTGGAAGGCGTGTGAACAGCCTCTGGGGCATGACATTTGCAGTACTTGAAAGGCCTGTTGTGGACACAGGTCTGTGTGATCATCTCAAAGTCTCCTGTTGAGGCTATGCTGAGATATTAATTCCCCATCATAGTCTTTCCTGTCATCCCTTCTCCAATTGGCCTATCAGCTTATCCCCCAGTCTTGGTATGTCTGGACAGGACAAGGAGTCACGCCTCACTGTTCCCTGAATGCACCAGAGGTTCCAAAGTCACAGGGAAAGTGGGGGCTACTTTTTGTTACAATGCCTTTTAAAGACTATAAACCTTATGTTTGTTGTAAGACCCTGAAGAGATTCTGTGTGGTCAGGGGTGGGGGATGGTGTCAGGGGCTGTGTTGTTTTGTGTCTGGAGGTGGCCACAGAAGGAAGAAGGGGCTGGGAGGTGGTGCTGCATGTTCTGAAGGTGTCTGTTACCTGTTGGTTCTCCAAAGGTCTGAGTAGGCTGGTGAGCAGTGGGTATGGGTGGAGGGGTCAAAGCATCTGGAATCCTAACCACTCCTTCCTGAGAGGGGAGCATGGTGGAAGATCTGTTAAGATCACCTGTCATATCTCCAGAAGGCTTGAGTGCAAAGTCTGGGTCCCAGAGGCTGCTCTCACTCCAGCCTGATGCCACCAGGAGCCAGGCCAACCAAGCTAATGTGGCTGAATGGGATGTTGGCTGCATCACTCCCTTGTGTGCTTAACTATAGAAACTGGGGCACCTTAACCATGCCAGCAGACCTTTGCACACAGGGATCCTCTTCACACTCTCCTCTGCAACCAGGGCAAGCTCTAGCCTTCAGGCCTTTAGCCCAGAGGGAATCCAGACCCACAACAGGTCTATGGAGCCTTTCAGGACAGGGGTAACAAAGACAGTGGCTGGCCCCACTACCTGGACCAGGCCCCTTGCAGGGTCCACGGCCCATAGGAACAGCTGGCCCGGGGGGGGGGGGGGGGGGGGGGCCGCGCGGGGGGGTGCTGCCCAGGAGCTCAGTAGGTGACCAGCCTGCTCCTCAACAGCCTCTGGCTCTGAGCCCTGTGCTCCCCCTGCAACCTCATCACTGTGATGGAACAAAAGATGAAGGCAGTAGGTTTACGGGAGGGGAAGGGGTCCAACTGTCCACCACTCAGGGGGCAGTCATGTACACCAGAGCAGAGCAGCCTCATCTGGGATAGGAAGCGAAGGCCTTGATTTGGAGCCCAACAACCTTCCTAACTGCATCCATCAAGGGGTAACTTGGGAGTGAAAATGCAGGCTGCCAGGCCCGGGCCCCAGGAGAGTGGCTGGCCTGTAACACAAGTGCTCATTGCCCAGGTACTCCCCAGGTCTAGTTTGTGTGGGGGCCATTTCTCTTTGTCCCCTCCCTATGTCACCCCCTTCCGTCCCTCCCAAATACGAGACTTTGTTTCCTGCATCCCCCCTCCGCTGAGATTTGGAAAATCATCTGTGTCCTCAGGGGCCTTGAACACTCAAGGCTGAAAAGGAGCTTGTGTGGCCCTTGCTGGGGATGAGGGTAGAGGTGTGTAGCAGGCTTACCTTTTCAGGGCTTGGGTTGAGTCCCAGGATCGAGAGTCTGCTGTTTGATTGGTGGAGCCCGCCCACCAATCCGGAGGCAGCACAAGGGAAGCAATGCCCCACCCTTTTCCAAAGGGAGGGGGTCAAGGAGTTGCTGGACCTGATTGAAGACTGTGCTTTGCAGGTCTGGCAGACTTCATGGGCAAGGCCTCAGTAAAAGCCCAGCATGCTTAACAGGCTGGGCAGATGTGAGGGACTCAAGAAGAGTAGAGCCAAAAAAAGCTGGGGAGCTCTCCCCCAGTGGGCAATAGGCTCAAGGCTCCTGAAGCTGCCACTGGAGGAGCTGCCTTGGGAGCAGTGTGAGACTGTTTGGGCTGTTGACAGTGCACGGGGATGGTGCGGGGAGACAGCTCGGGCCCATCATGGTGCACGGTACGGTGCACGGAGCCCAGGTGTTGGGAGCTGCAAGCAGCAGCTCGAGCATGCAACTGTGACAGGGCCAGCAGGCCACACGGTGCGTGGAGCAGTGCACAGAGCAAGGGCCTTGGGGGCTGCAGTGAGGTGGCTCAGGCCCCATCTCCCAGCAAGCGGCCAGGTCCCATGGTGCGCAAGGCAGCACACAGGCCCGAGCCTTGGGAGCCAGGGAGCAGCAGAGGCTGCTTGGGTTAGCCACCCAGCGTTAGGACAGACAGACAGAGCCTGAAGGGCCCAGCCCATGCTAAAAGAGCCCTCAGTGAAGCCAGGGCATGGGGAAATAGTAGTGCTCCAGCATGAGGCCCAGCACCCAGGAGCCAGCAGCGGTGGTGCAGCAGCTGAGAGGAGCTAAGCTCTCGGTGCCCAGAGCGGGGCACAGGGTGGGAAGGAGCCCAGCGGTGTGGGAGAGGCCTGGAGAGAGACTCCAGCAGAAGAGACCCCATCAAGCTGCCCCCTGACCACCGCCACCTGAGGAAGCGTGAGTCATTGGGTCCTCGGGTCCCACAGGGGAAAGACGTTTGGGGAGGGCAAACCCAGAGAAGGGACTGGGTGAGGAGCCCCCCACCCCGGCCTATTCAAGACCCTAAGGGGAGGGGCTCCTGGTGCTTCCTGGACACCCCCCCACCAAAGGACCCCGTTGGAAGTGTCGCTGCCGTGCACTGCAGCGGTGGGGTCGGGACCTTAGAAGCCATCAGGCAGGTACTTGTGATGCTTGGAGTGGAATTAATTAGGCGGACGCTTATCAGTTGCAAAGCAAGATTATTTACTCACGCCGTCAAGGTGGTGAATAACGGAGGTCAGAGATACTTGGTTAGTTACAGCTTAGGGTTCGTAGGTCGGTCTGCATAAGAGTTCGGTGGTCGGGCAGAAAAGGTAGGGCCGGCAGGTCGTTGATTTACGTCTGAGATTGGGTCGAGACATGGGGGGGCTCTGACAAGTGATTAAATTGTCAGTTACTCTGATATGTGTGATCAGAGGTCTCCAGATGTATACGGAGTCGCTCTCCCCTTCTTCTTCCTCTTTGCGGAAGTGTATGTGGGTTTTATTGGTGTAATAGCCAATTGCTTTTCGCCACGTCATAAATTTAATTAGAATCGCCAATTACCTAGCAGTTTTTTGTAGGGTGTTTGTAGCAGGGAATACTCCCCTGTCACTCCAACCAATTACAATGATTTATGTATAGCACAGAAGGCTAAGTTCTAGCTCTATTAGTGGCGCAGCAATAAATTTCTTTTTGACACGCGCAGCAAAAAAAAAACCTGTTACTATCATCTTGTTAGTTAACCCTTGGTTAACCTAGTGCAGACTAAAACTGTTTTGATTAATATTTCTTGCTTGTGGCATGAACACTATTTAATTTGGTTGTGACAGGAAGGAGGACTGTCTCTTGCCTTGGGTCAGGGACTACATTAAGGAATAGATGTTATTAAGATCAAACTCACTAGGGGGGAGCAGAAGGGGTTGGGGGAGACCTTGTTTCCCCCAGCGCCCCCCGGGATAACAAGAAATAACAGCCACAAGTTGTTGGAGAGTAGGTTCAGATTAGACATCCGTAGGAACTACTTCACAGTCAGGGCGGCTAGGATCTGGAACCAACTTCCAAGGGAAGTGGTGCTGGCTCCTACGCTGAGGGTCTTTAAGAAGCGGCTCGATGCCTACATGGCTGGGGTCACTTGAGCCCAGTTTCCCTCCTGCCCAGGCAGGGGTTGGACTTGAAGCACTCACAGCGGTGGCAGTGCTGGTGGAGCTACGGCAGTGGAATGCGGAGCTGCAGTAGCAGCGACGTGTGTGGAGCGGCGGCGGCAGCGGCAGAGTGTGGAGCGGCGGTGGCAGCACCAGTGGAGCACGGCGCAGTGCCAGCGAAGCGCAAAGCCGCGGCGGTGGTGGCAGTGGTGGCAGAGCATGGATCCGCAGCGGCGGCCCGGGCAGGGGGGGGGGGGGCAGGTCTGCCCGGCGGCCCCCAGCCAGCAGCGAGGGGAGGGGAGCTGCTTATCCCCGCAGGGCCTGGCTCATCAGTGAGCCGGCTCCTGCTGCAGCGGCCCCGCCTCAGCTGTGCCTGATTGGATGAGCTGGGGACAGGCTCTGCCCCTTGCCCCCAGCACGTGGCCGGGGCAGCTACAGCATGGCCTGTGCCCTGCCTGCATGTATGGTAGACGGAGGCATGAGGTAAGTTCCCGCGCAGAGCTGGGGGCGCCTCAGGGCCAGCCAGGGGGGACGGAGGCAGGGGGTAAGTTCCTGCATGGAGCTGGGGGCGCCTCGGGGCTGGGCAGCCCCAGTGCAGCATTCAGGCAGCGAGGAGCACAACCAGGCAGCTTGGAGAGTTGCGTCCAGTTGGTAAGTCTTTTTTGGTGTTGGGGGATGGGGGAAGGGGCAGGGCAGGGCAGATCAGTGCCCCCTGTGGTGCAGGAGGGAGTAGGGCAGGGGCAGAGCACAGGACAGAACTGCAGCTAATCCAGGGGGCACAGGGCATGGCTCCTGCTGTTGCATGCACCCCGGGAGGGCACAGGGGAAAGGGGTGGGGGGGCTGCAGTTGGCTCTTCCTGGAGCATGCTGGGGGGCTATGGCAAAAAATTTGGGGTATCTGCAGCCCTGTCTCTAACCTCCCCCTCCCAGCACTGCTGCCGCCCACCCCGAGTCCTGCCCCAGCCCATGCCCCAGCCTCCCTCCCTCACTGCAGGGGCCTTGATCTGCCCCCCACCCCAAATCTCCCTTCCCTCCCCTCTCCCATTCCACCACAATCGGAAACGGATTGGTATCAGCCGATATGCCTCCTTAAAAATTGGCCATCAGTATTAGCCCCCAAAATCTCTGTTGGTGCACCGTTAAATGAGGGTGCTTTAGATTTGTTTGTCTTGTCACCACTGGGGCAGAACCCAGATGGAGGTGGGAGTGAAGAGGAAGAGCCTCCTGTCCCTCGGGCATTAGAGCGCTGCCCTTAGAGCCCACTACAGCCCCCACCCACTCACAATCTTCTACTCACCTGAGATGGGGGCCACAAAGGGCCCAATTTGCCCTCCACGCTGATGGTAGCTTATCTTGCCAAGCAGCTCAACACACCTATGGGAGAGGGAAAAGCTCCTCCTGAGCTGGGAATTTAAAAAAATATATATTTCATACTCCAGGTCAAATTAGCCAAATCAGTTCCAAATCATATTGAATGAGCAGAACTCAATCATTCTAAACAGCTGGGGAAATAACTCAGGAACACTCGGATCCTGACTCAAAAGTATAATTAAAGAAGTTTTAAAAGAAAAGTTTCAGGCTAGCAATCTCCCATTCCACCCTCAGGGTGTCAGATAACAAAATAACTTGTTTTGCTCTCTTATTCCCTTTTCTAGGGTAAAGAGAATCAGCATAAAAACAGACACTCCCCCTTGAAAAACACCCCAGCATAACGTTGTTTGTTAAGTACCTATCCTATTAGGAAGACCTATTTGCAGCTCATGGCTGTCCCTTTCTCTCCCAGGGAAGAAGGTGGCATTTAAAGAAACAAAAAAGAGCTTTAAGTAAAAATCCATGCATTTAAGTACATAAACAAAAACTAGAACTCTTGGTTCCAAAATTATACCTTTTATTAGACCAACTGGAAAATGGCAAGAAAATTATCCTTTTCTGCAAGCTTTTGGGAATCAAAGTCTCTTTGTCAGGCTCTGGGAAAAGTGTAGATGGTACAAGATGGTAAAAAGTCCCCATAGGTCAGAAATAAACTTCATTTTTGCAGAGGGAGCTGAAGATGGAAGTCTGTCTTTCTGGGTCCATGAGAGTGTCTTTGTGAGCTTTGTGTCTCTGGCGTTGATTAACTCAGGCCAGGGCTTCTAGCCCTTGATCAGTGAGGTTTGGAGATTTCCCGGTTGTTACATTGTCTTCTATTGAGTTCTTCCCTTGGTTGATCTGCAGCTTCCAGGTGATAATTGCTGTCTGCTACTATGTTACACATTCAATCACATTGAATCACTGATTCACTCGCTCTTTCAGGGGCCAGCCTGATACAATGAAGGACAGTTTGATTCCTACCCTTGTTAACATTGTTACAATGTATAACTTACTAAAACACATTTAGTTGAAAGGTGAGGAGTATAAAATATAAGCTACAAATGCCATGGCACACAAATAGATAAAAATACCAAAATACAAGGGGAGATACAAAATGCGCGCACACAAATTTTAAAACACAATTCCTTATCTTAAAGTGAAAGAGAGAGGAAGGAAGAAAAGGTAGAAAAAGAGAAACATATCCAAAGAGGGGAGAGCAAACACAGGCAAGAGGAAAAGGGGGCTTTCTGCTACATAACCGAGGCTGAGTGGAGCAGGAGAATCACTTCTTTGCAATGGTTTTGCTGGAGAGGCATCAATTGATGCATGCCAGGGTATTGTTAGCCCTGCTGGCTACAGCATCGCACTGCCAGCTCATCATTATTACCCCCAGGTCTGTGGTGGCAAGTCATGTGGGATCTTCAGTCCTGCTGCCTGATGAGAGGCAGCAGAGTTGCACAAGCACCCATGTCATGAGTTTCGCCTGTCAGCAGCTAGGGGTGCAGGGCCCCAGAACCCCCCTGCACCTGTCTTCTTAACAGCTGGCAGGCTTTGTGGTCACAGCAGGGCCTAGCAGCCAGGCCTGCAGTAGGTTCCCCCTCCTGCCCCAAGACAGACACAGTTGCACAAGCACCCATGACACAAGTTTTGCCTGTCAGCAGCTAGAGGTGCAGGGCCTCAGAACGCAGAACCCCTACACCTATCTCCTTGACAGCTGGCAGGTTTTGTGGCCTCAGCGGGGGCTAGCAGGCCTGCAGCTTTCACCCTGCTGCGCCTTAACACACAGTGTCACCTATGTCACAAATTTTGCTTGTCTGCAGCTTGAGGTGGTTTCCCCCAAACCCCTGAACCTATCTCCTTGAAACTTGGCATGCTTTGTGGCCTCAGCAGGGACTAGCATGCCTGCAGTTTTGACCCCTCTGTATCTTAAACACATACACGAGTTTTGCTTTCAAGATTTTGGGAGGTAGTTTCCTCGAGCCCCCCGCACTTACCTCCTTGAAACTTGGCAGGTGTCCTGCCCTCAGAAGGGGCTACGATTCCTGTTTCATCCAAATCAGGCTAGAAATTACAGTTACTGGCTGTTTTGTCCTTCCCCATTATATCCTATGGGCAAAACGTTGAAAGTTTCGCCGTTTCGACCCTGTTTTGATGGAACGGAACAGCTGTTTCGAATCGAAACAAAATTCAAAACCAAACACTATTCCATCAAAACGTCGAAATGGAACGCTGCTGTTTCACACAGCCCTAATGTTCGCCTCACCAGTAATGGCAACTTATGGGGCATTCACTTCCCCAGGGGCAGGGGCAGCAACACCAGGTCCTTGAGTAGCCTCCCTGTGCTCCTCTGGCCAAGGCTTTGTTCCCCACTGCTGTCTCTGGTCCTGGCCAGGGCCAGCTCAGAGGCCTGTGTCCTGTTCCTATCCCAGGGGGGTAGAGTCCTGCAGCTGCCTCTGGTGCAAGGGCTATGGTTTGTCGGCTGCTGTCTCTGACCTCTGCATCTCCAGCACCCAGGGCTGGTGTCTCTGGTTTATGCCCGTCCTGCTTACTTCCTGGGCTGGAGGCAGCCCTGGATTCCTATCTCAGTGGAAGGCCCCAGGGTGCAGCCCCAGCTACCCGTCTGAACATGCTCCCCTGGCTTCTGCACACCGGAACAGCACAGGAGCTGTCAGGGAGAGGGAAGGTCTCCCTTGCTGAGCTCCTTCCCTAGCAGGGGTGGGGCCAGCATCTCCCTACCAGTGGCCTGGTGCCCTGGGGGCTGGAGGGGTCTCTGGGACAGCTGTGCAGCAGTACGTGTGTCTCTATGAGCTGCACCCTCTGCTGCTGCAGCCTGGTGCAGTGGCCCCCCCACTCACTTCTGCCAGTGCACATGTACTACTAGACACCACAGTCCCAGCACTGATTGACCTCACCTCTTTCACTTTCCCCCCATTCTGTGACTGCTGTTATTGGGTCCGAAGCAGGGGGTGAAGCTGGACAGGAGTCCCCAGGAATCCCACTCCTGCACTGCCAGGAGAGCCAAGACACTCGGGGGTTGGGGGCCGGAATGCCTCTGCACTGTTGTGTCCCCTCTCCAGTGCTGCCCTGGGGACAGGGAGGGGTGGTACAAACAGCAGCCAGGGCTTGCCTTTCCCAGGATAACTAGAACAATGAGTCTGATCGAAGTAACAGTGGAGTGGCTCTTAAGTTACATGAATCCCCTTCTATGGGTCATTGCCATCCCAGTGAAACTGGTCTCTCTTCACACGAGCTGAACTCACTCCCAAAATTTAATTTAAGTCACTTAGTCTAAATAAGAATTTCACACAGGAGAGGTGGGGAGGAACAAATATAATAAATCTTTCAAATACAACACTCTGAAAAGACAAACAGTTCTTCCAAAGTGCCCTGGATCTTAAACATCGGGTAAAACAAAACCCAGTAAAAACATATAGACCGTGAAGACTTCATCCTTGTTAATGCAACTTTGATGGATGCTTTATCTCCTTACACTGCGAGTCGGGAAACATGGGTCTACCTCCTATTCAAAAGTAGTCAGTATTCAAAGGAACATGTTACTCTGCCATAAAAATAAATGTGGATTAAAGCTCTCTTAGGTCTTTGTGTAGACAAAACCAAGTTATTTGACCACCTCCCTGAATCCAGCTCTGAGGGATGTTTCCACAGGCAGGTGGGAGTGGGGTGGAAGGTGCTCAGAGGTTTTGAATCCAGATCCCTGTGTGCTCAGCTAATTTGAGCTCCAACTTCCGACACCTAGCTCTTCCAGGGATTTCTGCCTATGAACCCCAGTGGTTCAGACTAATCTACTTTGGGCATTAAAGCACTTGACCTTTGTCAGAAAACAGCAATTAGGTTTTGAACCCAGGGCCTGACTCACTCCAAATTCGCACTGGCCACCTGTGTAGGAGTCTCCCTTGGTAGGCTGAAGTGATCTTGAAACTTGGGAGGGAAGGAGCCCTCCTGCCACACATAGGGGCAGTGAATGGCCAGAGAATCTGAGCTGGTCCCTGGGCCCCTTTTGGAGTGGGATGGATCAGGGTGAGAAAGCAGAGAGCCTGAAGGAGGGCATGGAGAGCACAGAAATTTGGAACATGCATGTCCCACACATACTGTTCACCTTTCACAACACCCCTCCTCCTCCAATTGCCAATATGTCAGGACCCCACAGTTGGACCCTGTTTTCCCAGGCCTCTGCCCTCTCCCCAGTCCCTCGGGCATGCCAGTTCCCCCACTGACTCCCACTCAGGTTCTACCTTGCTTTCTAGTTCCCTGTCTCTGAAGGGCTCCTCCAGTTCTTCTTTGCCTTAAAGCCCCCCCTGGTCTCCACCTTCTCCCCTTGTCACCCATCAAGGCTCCTTGTTTCCCTAACTTGACTTGCAGTCCCTTCAGGAACCCCCTGACCCCATCCCTTCAGGCTCTCCCATTCCACACTAACTCCCCATTCACTCAGTTCCCCCCACCCCTGCCAATGCAAAGTCCTTGTCTCAAGGCTGCTTTATCACCTCTCAATTTATCTTTCCATCCTTTCATAGCCTCCCTGCTCATGCCCAACATCCTGTCTCCTCAGTTCTCTTGGCCCTTTTAAATTCCTCACCCCTCAGGGCTCTTCCATTCTCCCTGGTTCCTTCCAAGGCTCCCTTGTTCCCCACAATGCAACTCACTCTCCCTCAAGCTCATCCATTCCCGCTGACTGCTGAAGCTCTCAGAGAATTTCTAGGGAACCTAACCCATCCCCTCCAGGCTTTCCCCACCCCCCCCACCGACACCCCATCTCCTCAGGTTTCTATATTCTCTGTTATTTCTGTCCCCAGAGCTGCAATGAGGGACGGGGTTGAGAATGGACCTATGTGGGGGCTGGAATTGCCCCCCCAGCACTGAAACAGATATATGGAGCTAAGAACATGGCCCAGACACATTGCTGACAAATAGGGGAGGAGCTGAGAATTGGTATGCTCAGTGCATGGCACAGGTACACAGTGCTGAGCAACCCCTGCCCAAGACCAGGTCTCTCCTTGCAGGGCCATCCCTGGGGGAGGGAGGGGCAAATTGGGGTGACTGCCCCAGGCCCCAAGCTTTGGGGGGTCCCCACACAGTGCCGTACAGGTCCCGCTGTAGCCACCGTATGCTCGGTCCCCACCACTCCGGCTGTTTCCCACCTCCCCAGCCCCACATAGGCTGATATGGCCCGGGCCCCACACACCCCTAGGGACGGCTCTGTCTCCTTGAACCAGGTGCTGCACTGTCACATACCGAGGCATTGGCTGTCTGGCTAGTAGTTCACATGAGCCATTAGCTGAGGTACAAGGGGTAGCCAGGGTCAAAGCTAGAGAGTCAGAGTCTGACTCAGGGCCAAAACACTACACAGAGCAAGGCCAGGTCGCAAGCCAGGTCAGATACACGAGAGAGCTGTGTTTCAACAATCCAAAATGCAGGGCAGAGGCAGGACAGCATGTCTAAGAAGGGACAGCAATTGGTGGTCCTATCTGGAATCGGGGTGCAGAGGCAGGGAAATATCATTATCATTAAAATAACAATAAGTATCAAAAACAAAACATTTTCCTTATTTCAACATTGTCCTCAACATAAAAAGTCCAAAAAGAAATCTAGCACCACCCTCAACGTCAACATCAACCATCTCCACTTCCTTCACCTCTGAATGCTGAAACCAGAAGGTAAAATCAATTCTTGAGTGAAAAGTTATGCTCAGTCGACCCTCACAACCATCACTTCCTCCTCTGGGCCTCTCCTCTCCACATCCTGCCAAGTGTTTTTCTCCACAATTTGTTTCAACAGTCTGGAGGTTTTGTCCATTCCCTCCCCCTCTCCTCGCTTTCTGATCTCCTGCCAGTATAAAACAGTTGAAATTTCCCAGCTATACACTGGGTTTGGATCCTGGGAAGCTCACTGCAAGCTTACTCAATACCCACAGCAGGCTTGCCTTTCTAAGAGGTCACATACATGTTACTAAAAGCAGTATCACTGTAAAATCCTCCTGCTTACCACCTCTGCCACTTGTCAATTGCTAATAGATGGGTTCTGTACCAGAACCATGCCAGATGCTCTCTTTTCATTAGTGCCAGACCATTGTGAAGGTCCCCAGGTCCACCTCTCCTCAAAGTAATCATAATCCTCGCCCCTGGCATACCACCCCACTGCAGGCCAGATTCAGCCCAGCAGGTAACTGGGTCCGGCTAAATGGGGCCAAGCACATCAGCTTATGTTAGCGTAGCCCACTCCTGTCTCCTATTGGCACGTGTGGCCTGGCCCCAGCCAGTGTGTGCAGCTTCCTGCAGGGCTGTTCCTGGCGCAGCTGCAGCCAGCTGGGTGCTACTCTACTGCCCCACCTCCAGCAGAGGCTCCTGCTCCTGATTTTGCCCCTGCCGTGCCATGCTGCACCTCTCTGGGCAAGCAGGCAGGCAGCTTCAGCTGGGCAGCTCCTGCCCCACTGCATAGGAGCTGAAGCCAGAGCCCCAGCCATCTTCCTGGAAGCTGGAGCTGGAGTCCTATGTGATGGAGCAGGAGCTGCCTGGCTGAAGCCGTTTGTCCGCCTGGAGCAGCGTGGTGCAGGGTGGGCAAGACAAGGAGCAGGAGCTACTGCTGGAGGTGCAGGGAGCAAAGAAGCACCCACCTGGGCCATGGGCACTGGTGGGAACGCAGCATGGGCGGCCCCAGCACAAGCAGGCAGGGCTTGGCCCCCTGCACCCCGGCTGCCTGCAGCCCCATAGGGAGTTTTGGTGACTGAGTTGTTGCAGAGGGAGTGTTCCATCTTGTTACCATCTTGCACCTGTGGCCTGAACTTTCTGGTTGGCAGGGGCCTCTACAGAGGAAGGCTCTCCCTCCTCCAGCCCCATGTCTTGTTCCCTGCCTTTCCTTATTTTTCTTCTCCACCACCCTTCCCATGTTTGCTAATCCTGTTTTTCTTTTTGCACTTTCAGCGAGCCACTCCATCCCCTTCTCTCTTTCTTCTTCCAAGATGCCCCACCTCTCCCTCCACTTCTGGAAGTACTAGTCTGCCCTTGTTCATCTTGTTCTTCTAACAACCCCAAGAACCCAACTCAAAAATCTCTTTCCGACTCTGTTGCACTGTCTCCTCCATCTGCCACAGCTCCTCCTCTTTTCTTCCTGTTTTTCCTGTGGTTCTTTGCTCTCCTCTCTGCCTGCCTCTTCCCTCTCCTCTGTGTCCCTTGTGCCAGCTGGTCTCCTCCTTCTCAAGATGGTCACAAAGATTTTGGGGCAAGACTGGAACCTGTGGCCCCTCTCTCCACATACATTACATACCCACGCTTAGTAACAGTGTTTTCTCACATCCCCTCCCTTTACACAAGGAGCACAGAATCTGTGTGAAGCTATGGTAAGATACTCATGCTCCCCACACTTATGACAAAGTTTGGGCTCTCCCTATGGAACCCTAAGGCTATTCTGGAGGGAGATACCTCACACCCCCATAATCCTTGGAGAGGTCTGTCCACACTAACAAATGGGCATACTATGGCCCAGTGCAAACAGTCCACATCTTTCACCTTCTCTATGTAACACAATTTTTCACAGTAGCACTCCAGTAATGTTCTCACATCCGGCTCCATAACAAGATCTGTAAACATTTTTACTATTGCCACCTGCTCCCAGAAATTTGTCTCTGCTCCAAAACTGAAAAAAATGAAGGGTAGAGTCATCTCGAAGCTCTTGGTATGCATCCAAAAATCATGGGATCAGAGCCTCACACACCGGAACCCTAGGACCAGGAGGGAGGACAAAGCTGGGAGGCGGCAAAAGTCCCTGGGTGTCATTTGGAGGCAGCTGTCTTGGGGAAGGCACTGTATTGTGAAGGCACTTCTTCCCCTGGGAGTACTGACCGGTTTTAGAGAATGATGGGAGATGCATAGACTCCAAGGCTGATACAAAGAGCATCTCCTCACAGGCTCTCCCAGCATTTAGGCTGGCCCCTGTCTGAGGCATTTTGCCTGAGCCCCTTCCCTCCCACAATCAAACCTTGTGGCCCAGCCTCTGGGTCCTGTAGTGCCCTGCAAGGGCCAAGGGCTGGGTAAACTTTTTCTGTAGTTTCCCCCCACCCCACAAGCCCTTCTGGTATTGTTGGCAGAATTATGTATGAATGCTTCCGGGTGTAAATACACTGTTGCTGGGCCAGGTGGGAATATTGAGTGAAGCTCTTCCCACACTACGAGCACTGATGTGGTGTCTTCCGTGTGTGCATGAGCTGATGATAGGCCAGGCTGGAGGAGTGGGTAAAGCTCTTCTGACACTCAGAGCACTGATGTGGCTTCTTCCCTGTGTGGATGCACTGATGCTGGGCAAGGGTGGAGGAGCAGCTGAAGTTCTTCCCACACACAGAGCACTGGTGTGGCTTCTCCCCTGTGTGGATGCGCTGGTGTTTGGCCAGGTTGGAGGACTGGGTGAAGCTCTTCCCACACACAGAGCACTGATGTGGTTTCTCCCCTGTATGGATGCGGTGGTGCTGGGCCAGGCTGGAGGAGTGGGTAAAGCTCTTCCCACATTCAGAGCACTGGTGTGGCTTCTCCCCTGTATGGATGCGCTGGTGCTGGACCAGGATGGAGGACTGAGTGAAGCTCTTCCCACACACAAAGCACTGATGTGGCTTTTCCCCTGTGTGGATACGCTGGTGCCGGGCCAGGGTGGAGGAGCGGGTGAAGCTCTTCCCACACACAGAGCACTGATATGGCTTCTCCCCTGTGTGGATAAGCTGGTGCTGGGCAAGGGTAGAGGAGCAGCTGAAGCTCTTTCCACACACAGGGCACTGGTGTGGCTTCTCCCCTGTGTGGAGGTGCTGGTGTTTGGCTAGGCTGGAGGATTGGGTGAAGCACTTCCCACACACAGAGCACTGATGTGGCTTCTCACCTGTGTGGATGTGTCGGTGCTCGGCCAGCCTGGAGGAGTGGATGAAGCCCTTTCCACACACAGAACACTGATGTGGCTTCTCCCCTGTGTGGATGCGCTGGTGTTGGGCCAAGTGGGAAGACTGGGTGAAACTCTTCCCACATGCAGAGCACTGATGGGGCTTCTCCCCTGTGTGGATAAGTTGGTGCCGGGCCAGGGTGGAGGAGCGGCTGAAGCTCTTCCCACACACAGAGCAAAGATGTGGCTTCTCCCCTGTGTGGATACGTTGGTGCTGGGCCAAGGTGGAGGACTGACCAAAGCTCTTCCCACACACAGGGCACTGATGTGGCTTCTCCCCTGTGTGGATGCGCTGATGCTGGGTCAGGTGTGGGGACTGAGTGAAGCTCTTTCCACACACAGAGCACTGATGTGGCTTCTCTCCTGTGTGGATAAGCTGGTGCTTGGCCAGGTGGGAAGGGTGGGTAAAGCTCTTCCCACAATCAGAGCAAAGATATGGCTTTTCTCCTGTGTGGATACGCTGGTACTGGGCCAGGTTTGAGGAGCAGCTGAAGCTCTTCCCATGCTCAGGGAACTGGTGTGGCTTCTCCCCTGTGTGGATGCACTGGTGTTTGGCCAGGTGGGAGGGCTGGGTGAAGCGCTTCCCACACACAGAGCACTGATGTGGCTTTTCCCCTGTTTGCATGAGCGTGTGCCTGGCCATATTAGAGGGCTGCCTGAAGCTCTTCCCACACTTGGTGTAGTGGTGTGGCTTGTCTGCCTTCTTCACACACCGATGTTGGGATAGATCCTGCCAGAAAATTAAGTTCTTCCTGCACTTGGTGCAGTGGTGTGTCTTCCTCCCCAAGTGGATGCGCCGGTGCTGAGCCAGGGAGGAGAAATAGGTGAAGGTCTTACTACACGTGACACAACGGTACTGATGCTTCTCCCTGTGCACATGTTGGTGCTTGGCCAGGTCCAAGCTGCACACAAAGCTCTGCTCACATTTGGTACAGTGGTATGGGAGCTCTCCTGAATGGCTCTTGCAGTGAGCAGCCAGGGTCAAGAGGCAGGTGAAGCTCTTCCCGCACATGGCACATATGTGGGGCGTCTCCCCAATGTGCCCTATCTTGTGCAGAGCCAGGAGTGAGGGGCAGTTAGAGGTTTTCCTGCACCCAGGACAGGGGTGGGCTCTCTTCCTGTGCTTGGCAGTGAGCTCCTGCTTCCCTCTGAAGCTGACTCCACTGGTTTGGTTTGGATGCAGGGTCTCTCTGCAGTGGAACTTTGCCTTGTGACTCTTCAGGTCTCTCAGCTCCACAAATTCTTCCCTCCACCCAGGGTTCTTTCTGGGTTCTGTCCTTTCTCCACTCTCATGCCAAATTGGAGCTAGTACCTGGTTCACCGCTACGTTCTCCTTCTGCTTTTGGGGCCTCCTCTGACTCTTGCGCCGTTGGTTCGTCTCAGGTCTCAGGGAGTCCATCTCACCCAAACTCCCTGGGGAAATCCACTGTGGCACCAGGCTTGCAGGCCCTTCCTCAGAAGGCTGCTCCTGAACTCTGCTCAGCAGGCAGGCACCTCCTGCATGGAGAAGAGAAACTCCAGATTAGTTCCTGCCCTGCTGGCAAAGGGCAAACACTGCTATTCCTTCTGCTGGGATGGGCCTCAGAGCAGGACTGGACCTTGACACTTGTGTTCCCCTAAGAAAACATGGTCTTCCTTCCCAAATCCCAAGAGCGTGTGTGTTGGGGGGGGGGCGCAGCGGCAGGGGAAATGTGTGAATTTCAGAGCCAGATTCTTGGGGTTTCTGTACCACCTGTTATCCCTCACCACTTCAGACCCTGCTGGGAGAAACACATGCGGGACATGTGCATTAGGACAGGACCTGAATGGCTTCATGCTCTAACAGGCTGAGGATAAGAGCAGAAGCATCTGCTTAAAGGAAGAATGAGGCTCACTAATGGCTCCTCTATCCCACAGCACTAGTGGGTCTAAGGGAAAATGATGCTGAGCCCTCCACCTGACTGGGCTGACATGCTCCAGAGCCAAAGTGCATTGGTGAGGCTCCTCTCCAGTGCTTGCCCTTGATCTCTGGCAGTTCAGAGAGCAGCATCTGGGTACAAGGGTGAACAGCCTTGCAGCAGATTTCTGGGGCTTATCAGGGGCTTGTGGGGAGCACTGCCTTACACTAGGCCAGCTGCTTCTGTGGGACACACAAGTGCTCCTGCTGCTGCTTGGTAGGAAAAGCCAACATGTTTCATCCCTCATCCCTCCAAGGACTGTTCTCAGAGGGAGCACTGAGAGCTGTGGCTGTCTCTTCTGAAAGGAGCAGAAACGAGCCTGTGGAGCTTTCCTTTGCTGATGAGGTCCAGGTGACCTCCACATCACAGGAATGTGCACTGGGACAAAGGCCTTGTCATGAACCTGCACATGGATTCTGTGCTGAGTCTCAGGCTTTGACACTCAGGGTGCCAGAGCTAAAACAGAAAAGGGGGAGATTCTGGTGCAAACCATGGGGTATTCATTTCCCCCCACAACAGGAAAGCTTGTGAATCCCATGCATACATATAATGCAGCCTGAGACCATGATTAAGCACTTCCTGGGTTCCAGGTCAACCTAACCAAGAGAAACTAGGGACAACCCCAGCCTCTCTCTTGTCCATCATAATGGTTACAGAGCTTTGGCCAGCCATGCTGATTTCCATGGGGGACTACCATCCCACCATGCCTGGGGAGAGGGTGATATAGAGGTATGGACCTTGGGGTGGGAGATCAATTCTTCCTTTGAGTGAAGATGAACATTTAAAATCATGGTACCCCAGGGAAACCAGATCTGTACCTAAAAATCAGGACAACCGACTCAATTGTCCCCTAACAGCCAAAATAAGGGGGAGAAGAAGGGGACAGCTGCTTGTCCTACAGCTTTGAATTTCAGGGAGTGGGAACAATACCTGCCTTGACACATTACAGCATAAGCTATTAAAGGGTAGCACCTTAGAATGGTAGCACAGGGCAGATTTGCAGTTTCCAGGATTAAAAATATAGGGGCAAAAAAAGATTATTTCTTTGGTGGGTATATATAGCATATATCCCCATCACTAGCAGCGCTCACCTTTAAATAAGTGGAAATGTAGCTGATGTTTCTGTCTGTCCCTCTGGGCATGGGGCTTTCTGACAGGGGAGTCAGGTGTAAGGGACAGCCACAACTTACCTGGCAGCATGTACTCCAACCTTGAGATATCTTCATGGTCCTCATCATCATAGACCCAGAGCTCCACCTGTCCTCGCCGGATGCGGTAGATTAAGTCAGGTGTGGGACCTCGATATCCTGTTTGAAGCAGTGGTTAAAGTGTTTGTGATTGCGTACTGGATGGAAAACCTGCTGTTGTGGCTCAGTGGTAAAATCCTAGTCTGCCACATGGAAAACCCAGGTTTGATTCCTGGATGCACACAACTACAGCCAACAAAGCACTGAACTTCTGAACTCAGTCTGGGCTTTGGATTCTGTCTCAATTGTCTAAAATGGGTATGAAAGATCTGGACAGCCTCCACCCACTCCTTTATACTCCTGTCTAGGCATATACATTGAAGGTCTGGGTGATGTCTTATGCATACACCATGATGCAGAAGGACAAAGGTGGATGGGCATTTAAGATGAAAAGAGAAGGCACTGCTAGGAGAAGGCTTCAAAGGTCCTTGTCACCCAGGTAGTGGAAGGATGGTCAAAGGAAACAAAGCCCTGACCACTCTCAGGTATAAAAAAGGCAGAAAACTGACAGAGTCACCAGGGACAAGGTAGAGATGCAGTGATCTGTGATGTACTAGAAAGCAGAAAGATAACATTTTTACTATTTTCAAGGTACCAAAAATAAGAGTAATTGGACAAACTTATGGAGGGCTAACATTTATCTTATTAGTGTATTTCCAGGCAAAGGAGCAGAAATGAGTTTATTCTCAGTGAAGGTTTCAATCAAGGACTTGTGGCAATGAAACAAATCAATGACAGATGGCTGACAATGAGTTTTTTTTCTGGGAGAGAGGGTGATTCATAATCCAGGCATTGGAAAGGATGGTTTTATAATAACTGTAGTAGCAACTAAAACAATCATCCCATCCAATGGTATGATCAGCCCAAGAGGGGAGATGAGTACACAGGCTGGCAAATACTGCAGGCTTTGAAACAACGTTCCTGGGAGTCATGGATATGGACAAAAGGCGGCAGGAGACACATTTTAAAGCATGTGAAAACCTATAGTGTAGATATAGTCTATGCATTCTTTGTTGGGTTAGAAAAAGCATCTGAGCCCTTCTCTAAGGAAATCTTTTGGGGGAAGTAAAGAGAAAAGAAAGCACCAGAAAAGCAAACTGACCTAGTAAAAAGTAAGTCCTTTTATCAAACCTCCACCCAAACCAGAACAAGCCCCTGTATTAGATTTTCTGGAAATGAAAACTGGTTTTCACTAAGCCCTGCCCCTAGCCTCTTTTTATCACAGCGATTGGGCATCTGATACGCAGAGGCATTTTAGGAGGACAAGAAAACTTTTGACAATGGCACAGTGAGAATGAGTGCCCAGGTCTCAAAGTAAATACAACGAAGACAGAGTCCGTGGTCTATGGAGATGAAGATGTTAGGAAGGAAGGTGGACAGAAGCTTCCAGTAACTCCTTGTTAGAAGTATGTGGGTTCTATCACATATACATATGTCACTAGAGAAGGATTTGAGGAAATGCATAATCCATGTGTTGTAGCAGCAGAGGCTGATAAGACTTCCATTAATATCTGCTGGGTTGTAAGCAAAGGAGGAGAAAGGGGATTTAGACGCAAACGGTAATCTTGTGGCTATGCCAGACAAGAAAGCTGATATTTTTAACAGTTTCTTTGCCTCTGTTTTCTTGAACAGGGACCAGGATATCCCACTAACCAGAGGCGGGGACAATCTTGGGGATAGCTCTGTCAGGCCTTCAGTCAGCGCAGATGTAGTTAGGGATCTTCTGGAAGGGCTAGACATTTTTAAATCTGCAGGTCCAGATTCCCTCCACCAAAGGGTGTTGAGGGAGCTGGCAGGGGTCATCGCAGAGCCCTTGGCCCAGCTGTATGAGCATTCGTGGTTATCTGGCCAGGTGCCAGGGGATTGGAAACTGGCTAATGTGGTCCCAATTTTCAAGAAAGGGAGGAAGGAGGACCCAAGTAACTATAGGCCTGTAAGCCTCACCTCGGTGCTCAGGAACATCTTGGAGAGAATCATCAAGGAGCTCATCTGTGCGGGGCCTGCAGGGGAGATCATGCTCAGGGGCAACCAGCATGGGTTCATCAAAGGCAGGTCCTGCCAGACCAACCTGATTGCCTTTTATGACCAAGTAACGAAATCCTTGGATGATGCTATCACCGTGGACGTAGTCTTTCTGGACTTTAAGAAGGCCTTTGACACTGTCTCTCACCCCATTCTCATCAATAAATTAGGCGACCTTGGCATTGATTCCTACACAGCTGGATGGGTAAAAAATTGGCTGATGGGGCGCACCCAGAGAGTAGTGGTGGACGGGTTGTACTCAACCTGGCGAGATGTGAGCAGTGGGGTACCCCAGGGCTCGGTCCTCGGGCCTGCACTGTTTAACATTTTCATCAGCGACTTGGACAAGGGGGTGGAAAGCACACTGTCCAAGTTTGCTGATGACACTAAGATGTGGGGCAAGGT
>NW_005843594.1:50458-57896 GCF_000455745.1 Alligator sinensis
AACTCATCAGGGGAGATCAACAGCAAATAGGTAGAGCCCTTTTCTCCCCAGCACCACCTGGGGTGACAAGGAACAATGGTCATAAGCTGATGGAGAATAGGTTTAGGTTAGAGATCAGAAGGCAATATTTTACAGTTAGGGTGGCCAGAATCTGGAACCAGCTTCCCAGGCAAGTGGTCCTCGCCCACACCTTGGGCAAATTCAAGAGGAGGTTGGACAATCACCTGTCTGGGGTCTTGTGAACTCAGCATTCATTCCTGCCTGTGGCAAGGGGTCAGGCTAGATGATCTGTTCAGGTCCCTCCTGACCCTAGCTACTATGAAACTATGAAACCACCCACACCAGGTTTGTGAGAATGAGACTGCTGAAAAGCAAGGAGAAGACAACAAAACTTCAAAGGTCACATGGCTCCAAGGAGAAGCAAGAACCAGAACTCTACCCAGGGAAACAAGGGCTTGGTAATTCCTCAGCATCTGGTCCCGGTAAAGACCCTTGTCTTCATCTTCCAGCAGCTCCCACTCCTTCCGCGTGAAATACACAGCCACGTCCTCAAACATCTTCTGCAGCTGCAGGTACAAGCATTACACCATCAGTGTCTCCTGTTCCAGTTGCCTTCAGTTCCCACAGCCCTATCTGGAATTACTCTGTACTACACTTATTTGCAAGATCAGCTATGACAGGGAGGGGTGCAAAATTCCCCATTACTCAGCTGACACGTGATGTGGACACTGCTGTGGACATAGGAATTAATGTACCTGTGTAACCTCAGCTCATCACATTCCAATTGCTCGGTCCTTTGAGGCAGCCCAGGCAGCACTGTTAGAGGTAGGGAGCCATGGCTCCATGGACTCTGACCAGGCCTTCCCATGCCAGTACCCTTGGCTCTCTGCACTTGGGAGTGAGCTCCTGATAATGTCAGCAAGAGGCTTGTTGCTCTTCAAGTCTCTCTGCTCCCCAAATTCTTTCCACCACCCCAGGACTCTCCTGGGCTCTGCTCCAGCTGTACTCCCACACCTAACTGGAGCTGGTGCCCTGCTCACCTCTAGGCTCTTCCTCTGCTTTGGAGGCTGGCACTGCCCCATCTGTAGCTGGCTTGACTCAGGTGGCAGGGAGCCCCTCTCTCCCCATCTCCCTGGCAAAGTCTGCTGCAGTTCCAGGTTTATGGGCCCCTCCTCAGGAGGGTGCTGATCAGTTCTGCTCAGGGTCCCTGCACCTGCAGGGTGGGGAAGAAAATCCACAAATTGGCCCTGGTGCTGCTGGCATGGGGAAAACCCTGCTAGTCTCCCGGATTGGCCTATGGCTAAGGCAGCCAGAGGCATCAGTGTGTGGGAGAGGCGAGAAAAGGAAGATTCAAAATCCCACAGCTCTTGCTAACAGACCTCCACAAGTATGAAGCTGGAGATGAGCCCCAATAACTTGGTTTCAGCGCAGAGTAGTAATCACAACACCGTGTCAGACCCTGCAGGAATATCGCTCCCTTGGAGAGAAGCTGGAAGAATGTTGGCACTGCGTCAGCATCCACATTTTAAAGGGAGGGGACAGGGAAATGCATGGTCAATCTTCTCCAGGGCATGTGAAATGCTTCCAGGGGCACTGGGAGAAAAAGAAAAGCTGGCCTGTTGGAGCACTGACCCCATCAAAATGTTCTGGCAGAAGATTTCTCCACTGATGGATGATACTTCCTGCTGCTGGGTAGGGGAGAACCATGGCTCTTTACCTGCTCCTGGGGAAGGGCCTTGTCTGGGGCACCAGCCTGAGGAGCTTTTGTCTGCTGACAACTCCCAGGTCTCCTCTGTTCTGGGGGAATCTACAGCAGGACAGAGGCCTGGGTTACCAGCCAGATGTCACTGGGGAATCTCATTTCCTCAACACCTGGACCAGCCCCTCATTGCATCCGGTACATTACCTGACTCCTGGTGGGGCAGGGCCTCATCTCTGGGGACATAACATGGCTTGTCCTGATGTCCTGGGGTTTCCCTTTCTCTTTCTTCCTCCAGAGGTCTGTCCACAGGATGGGCCCTTGGCTGCTCCAGCCAGGAATCTACAGGTCCCTGCAATGCCCCAGTGGGCTGCATTTTGTCTGAGGACACCTCCGCGACCTTCATATTCACTGTGACCTGGGGACAAAATAAATATGTCACAGGGAGCTGGGAACCAGGAGAGACAGGGGTGGGAAGGAACATCCCCCAGACTGTGAACATGGAGATGGCAGCATCCACGATCAGGATGAAATACTCTCACCTGGAGCTTGTTGTCCTCTGCCTGCTCCAGCTGAAACTCTTCAGCGCAGGTCTCTACACCACTTTCCCATTCCAAGCTCTGCATCTCCTGGGGCAGGATGGCCAGGATTTGCTCCAGCACCACCAGGATCTGCTCCTTGCTATGATGCTGTGGCTCGAGGCAGTGCTGGCAGAGCTCCTGCAGGTGGCTGCAAATTTCCTGTGCCCCCTCAGCTTCCTGGTAGGGGAAGCTCCTGAAGCGTTGGCACCAAGTCTCTGGAGTGGGGAAGTCATCCCCTGGGCCTGACTGTGTGGTCTCTGAAGGCAGCTCAGCCTCAGACGGGGGCTGCATGGCCTGCTTCACCTCCTTTCCCTGGACCTTCTGGCATTGGACCGGCTCTTCCTGCAGCTGCTGCTTTACTGGCTGTAGTGCCAACCATCTCAGGGAGGCTCCACCAGTCCCAGACTGGACAATGTGAGGGACTTTTCCTGCTCCCTCAACTCCTGCCTGAAGAATTCCTGGGTCCTGCTCCAGCATCTTCACCTTAGGCTGCACCAGTGCTGGTAAGGGAAGATTTTACCATGAGATGGGAGACCCAGAACTGTGACCCACTGCCTCAGGCCCAAGGTCTGTCCATCCCCTACGCCCACCTGCTTTCACCCACTCAGAGCAGCCTCATGGCTGTCATCGCTCCCCCTCCTGCCCTGACACATGGCAGGGCCTGGGCTTGCTCCAAAAATCCCCTTCCGCACAGCTCTCCTGCCTCCTCCCCCAGCCTCGGCCGGCCCCTAGTCCTCCACCAGGTCCTGCAGGCACCCACGTGGCTGTTCACAGCGCTCCTACATCTCTCAACAGCCCCAGACACAGGTGAAGCCTCCATACCCACACTGCTGCAAGTTCCCTTCCCCTGTGCCCCACACCCCACCCACAATGGCCAGAGCTCCCTACCCCAGTGCCCTTTCACACAGTGTCTTACACATGGCCCCAAAGCACCCCCCACCCACTTCCAGGGCCCCGCAGCCACAGGGATGCACCTCTTCCATCCACCCCACCTCACTCCAGCACAGACAGACCCCCTGCAATGGCCCCAGGCCAGAGCCCCTGCCAGGGATGGCACTTGTCTCTAGTCTTGGGACAATGCTCCCCTGGACCCTCTGC
This sequence comes from Alligator sinensis, assembly GCF_000455745.1. Lineage (NCBI taxonomy): Eukaryota > Metazoa > Chordata > Crocodylia > Alligatoridae > Alligator > Alligator sinensis. The sequence goes on from NW_005843594.1 coordinate 53,837, forward strand.
ATAGTCCTCTGGGAGATCACCTGCAGGAGCTCTGCCAGCACTGCCTCGCGCCCAGCATCAGAGCAAGGAGCAGATCCTGGTGGTGCTGGAGCAGCCTGCCCCTGCCCCACTCGGGTCACCGGGTCAAGAGAAACGCCCCGCAGCCCCCAGCCCTGCCGATACCCCCCACTCCCACTGGCTGGCCCGCCCCCCCCCCGCCTCCCGGGCCCGGCTCGCCCCGAGCCTGCAGCGGGCGACAGGCTGTAGGGCACCAGGCCGGCACATTCCCTGGGTGGGAGACAGGCCCGGCTGAAACCTGACCCTTCTCTGGGGCTGCTCAGCCCTGCACCTGCCCCGGGCCAGAGGAGCCCGGCTCGGGGGCACTGCTGGGCCCGGCCCTGGCCCCTGCCCCAGGCTCCGCCTCTGCCCTCACCCCGCTCCACTTCCCCTCCACCGGGCAGAGCAGCAGGGGCCGCAGCGAGCAGAGAAGGGGCCCAGAGAGGCCGAGACGAGGGGAGAACCTGCCCCATTTGCCCCGGGCTCCCTGCCACAGCTCCGGCCGGCCGGGACTGGGGAGAAAGAGCTGGGAAGGCAGGAACTCGCATGGGGCTCGGAGATGGCTGGGGCTGGGGCTGGGGCTGGGGCGGGAGCGAGCCTGGGCAGTGCCGGGCACCAGGACAGGGCCAAGCCGCTGATCCCAGCCCTCGCCCTCACCCTGCAGTGCCTTGGGCCTGCAGGCAGCTCGCCAGGAGTCAGCAGCTGCCTGCAAGCTGGAGGAAAAGCCGGTGCAGGAACCACCCACAGGCCAGTGACATTCACCCCGGCTCAGCCCCCTGGTGCCAGCCTGTGACAGGGTAATGGGTGAATCCCCAAGGGTCCCTGCGCAAACTGGCCACGTCAGTCCAGAGCTCCAAGGCAGAGATGGTGCAATCTGCAAACATCACGTAGCCTGGGCCCCCTTCATGGAGAGGGAAAGAACTGGGGGAGATCAAGACAAAGGAAATCCTGCAGTCAGCAGTAAATCAGGAAAAAGGAGAGGGATGAAAGGGGCTTTCAGAATATTTAAAGCAGATGCTGCACTCCCTCCCACAGCTGGGAACAGAGACACTGCAGATATAGAGCACAGAGCTCTTTACACTCCCCCTGACAGAAAAGAACAAAAAGAAATGATTCAGGGGTGTACTTGGTAGCCGTGTTGGTCTGAGACAAAAAGACATACAAAAAACTAGAACTCTTGGTTCTAAAATGAGACCTTTTATTAGACCAACTGGAAAATGGCAAGAAAATTGTCCTTTTCTGCAAGCTTTCGGGATCAAAGTCCCTTCATCAGGCTCTGGGAAAAGTGTAGATGGTACAAGATGGTAAAAAGTCCCCATAGGTCGGAAATAAACTTCATTTTTGCAGAGGGAGCTGAAGATGGAAGTCTGTCCCTCTGGGTCCAAAAAAAGAAATGATAGCATGATTAAACTATTTATAAAACCATTTTCTGGATCAGGCCACAGAGATTTCTGGTCCTACTCTGGGAGTTGATGAAGTAAAAAGGCTTTCAGAGTTGTCACAAGCTACATGAAGGAAAAGGAAGGCCTTACAACCTCCCCCCACCCAAGCAGCAAGTAGAAGATAAAAGGTGGGGCTCTCCTTTTAAACCCATCTTCTCACACCAAGAACATCAGTACCTTATCACAGAGAGGCAGTATAATCTCAAAATACTGAAGAAATGGAGAGAGCTGGGGGCTACACTTTTCCTTTTTCTCAAACCAAACTGATTATCAGTGGCGGCGGCAGCAGTCCCTCTAAGTTGAGGATGACATCTGTCAGGCTTGATGGGACCTCAGGTGACAGAGGACCCTCCACCTCCAGAACCTCCTCCTGAGGTTCTAGTTGAATGTCACCCTGCACCTTTTTGGTTTTGGTCACCCCATCCATGGCCCCACCAAGTCCCAGGACCTCCTGGTCAACCTTCTCCTGGCCCTGGCCGAGTGGGCCCTGTACTTGACCAGGAAGGAGGCTCCCGCCAGGAAGGTGCCCGGAGACTGCAGGGTCGCTTTCTTCTCACTTGTCCATGCATGTTTCTGGGCAGAGCACCAGTGGGTGGCATCCACCAGCTCCTTGGATGCCTTTGAAGACCGGTGGGTGTGGCCCAGGGGGCTCTGCTCTGTGTCCCCCTCAGGCACACGTATTTTCACCTTTTAACCCTTTGACCCACACGTCACTCCCATCCTGTTTTTTGCCTTTGTTGTCCCAAGAATTCTGTTGCGTCTTTCACTCATTGGCTCCACACAGTAGGGGCTATTAGTTAGCTAGGTGGGCGTTAGGGCCCACAGTACTTGAAGGATACAAATGGACAGGTGACCAAGGAGCCTGATTCTGGGTGCATGTGTTCTTTGGCAATGGGGGCATGATGTTGCGCGGGGGAGTGGGATTCGCAGTCCTGGGTTGGTCATCTCCTTCCTCTGCCAGCACTGTTCTGCCTCGGTATGAAGTTGTTGGGCCTTGAAGTGGTGCACACCTTGGCGGACTATGTGGCGCCATGCCAAACAGTCAGCAGCTTGCTTCTCCCAGACGTTGGTGTCAATGCCTCTGTGCTTGAGGGTGACATTGAGCGTATCTTTATACTGTTTCCTTTGGCCACCCTTTGTCCATTGGCCAATGGAGAGCTGGGAAAAGAGAATCTGGTGAGGAAGGTGGTTCTTGGACATCTAGACATAGTGGCCCATCCATCTGAGTTGATTTCTCAAGAGCAAGGGTTCAATGCTGGTGGACGCAGCTTCATGGAGGATGCTCACGCTGGTCTGGCAGTCCTCCCATTTGATCCCAAACAATGTATAAGCCATTTGTCCTACAAAGGTGTTCTAGTTTCATGTTAGGTATTTTGTTTGTGTTTCAGAGTGTGTAGTTAGATTAAATATGGCCGTGTTTTATTTCTACACCTCCCTGCCTGTCTGCCATCTGACACCAACAGGGAAGGAATCTTGCTTGATCTGCAAAACAAAGAGCACCTCACTAAGACACTCTCATGGACCCAGAGGGACACATTTCCAGCTTCAGCTTCCTCTGTGCAAAAATGAAGTTTACTTCCTACATATGGACTTTTTACCTTCTTTAACTTTCCCTGAGCCTGATGAAGGGCATGTGTGTAACGGGCAAACTGAGTTATGCTCAGGCTCTTAGCGTAACTTTAGGCCTTCACGGAACTAAGCAATTAAATTGTACAGAGTGCCTTATAAGCACGGATCCTGGTTTTCTCCGATTAAAAATTGCAAATTCTCTGATTAAAAACCCAAAATCCGTGATAAAAATTAAAGCCCCCCCCCAGCGCTGCTGGTGCCTGCACTCCCCCCTCTCCTCCCCACAGCCTCAACAGCCCTCCTGATGCCCCTCACAACAGCCCCCCAGACCCACAGACACGCAGAAACAGAGACACCCATCCCAGCAGGTACGTGTGCATGGTGGGGAAAGGGAAGGTGTTGGGGGCGTAGATCAAGAAGGGGGGAGCATGCCCCTGTGCCTACTCCCAGAAGCAGGGCCAGAGGGTATCAAAGTATCATAGTAGTTTGGGGTCAAAAGGGACCTGAACAGAACCAACTGGAACCAACTTCCCAGGGAAGTGGTCCTCGCCCCTACCTTGGGCATATTCAAGAGGAGGTTGGATGACCACCTGTCTGGGGTCTTGTGAACCCAGCATTCATTCCTGCCTGTGGCAGGGGGTCAGGCTAGATGATCTGTTCAGGTCTCTCCTGACCCTAGCTACTATGAAACTACTATGAAACTATGAGATCATCTAGTCTGACACCCCCCCAACCCCCGGCTGGAGCACATGCTGGGATCACACGACCCCAGACAGGTGTTCATCCAACCCCTTTCTGAATTTACCCAAGGTAGGAGCAAGGACCACTTCCCTAGGAAGTTGGTTCCAGATCCTAGCCACCCTAACAGTGAAATAGTGCCTCCTAATCTCTAACCTGAACCTGTTCTCCAGCAGCTTCTGGCCATTGTTCCTCGTCACCCCAGGTGCTGCTGGGGGGAATAGGACCCTTCCTATTTGCTGCTGATCTCCCCTAATGAGTTTGTAGGCAGCCAC
>NW_005843594.1:58298-58625 GCF_000455745.1 Alligator sinensis
CCGAGCGTGCCTCCCTCTCCCCACATCTTAGTGTCATCGGCACTGGGGGACCCCACTATTCACATCCCACAAGGTCGACTGCAACCTGTCCACCATCACTCTCTGGGTGCGCCCCATCAGTCAATTTCTGACCCATCCAACTGTGTAGGCATCTATGCCACAGTCACCTAATTTATTAATGAAAATGGGGTGAGAGACAGTGTCAAAGGCCTTCTTAAAGTCCAGAAAGACTACGTCCATGGCGACACCATCATCCAGGGATTTATTTACCTGGTCATAAAAGGCCATCAGGTTGGTCTGGCAGGACCTGCCTTTGATGAACCCATG
>NW_005843594.1:59334-64829 GCF_000455745.1 Alligator sinensis
CCCTCTCTTCCACCGGGTGTACACCTCCCTTTTGGCCCTCAGGCATTCTTGAATGCCTTTGCTAAGCCATGAGGGTGAGGGCAGGGGTGCCACTCTGAGGGCCACATGCGTGCCGGCCGGCCTGACAGGGGGTTTGCACACAGAGGCCGCCACTGCAACTCTGCCACTGCATCCTGCACTACCATCCCATGGCCACCCGCATGGCTTTGTGGGCAAGTGGCACAGGTCACGGCAGTGCAGTGGCAACCACCGTGTGTGGGCCACATCTGTGCTGCCCAGCCGGGGGGTGGAAAGGGGGGCTTGCATGCAGTGGCCGCCACTGCACTGCTGCTTATGCCCCACAACCGGCTGCATAGGTCTGCGGCAGTGCAGGGTGGTGGTGCCTGCGTGCTGGCTGGGGGGCGCTTTGTGGGCAAGCGCTGCCACTGCGGAGCCATGCCTTTTGCCCCTGGATCCTAGAGGGAAGGTGCCCCTCTGCGGACAGTGGTGCCCCTCTGCGGGGAGCTTTGTGGGCAAGCGATGTGGGGTGCACACGCTGCCTGGCCGGCTGCCCAGGGGAAGGGGAAGGGGAAGGGGAAGGCTAGCATGCAGCTGGCTGCACAGCTCCGGGGCCAGAACTGCAGCGGCAGCGAGTGATTTAGTGGGGGCTCACACACAGCAGCCGCTGCTGCTAACCTGTAGGGCCATGCCAGCGGAGACAGCCACAGTGTACAAAACCTCCCCGCGCCACCGCGGAGGCAAACCTGAAGCTGTGTGGCTGGCCGCATGGCAGCAGCAGCAGTGTGGTGGTGGCCGTGGCCACCGTGCAGCGTGGGATGGTGGTAGGGATGGCTGCGTGCCACCCGGCCACCACACGCATGCTTCACATCACTTACCCACAAAGGGGCACCCCTACCCCTGGCCCTGCACCTGGCTGTGGTGTGCTACCTGGGACCGGCAGTACCCCCCACCACTCCCTCAGCCACCTTCCCCAGCCCTGCCTCACAGCCCCCAAGCTCCACTTACCTCTAGGATCCAGGGGCAGAGGGAGAGTCTGAGCCTGAGCCCAGCCTTGGCTGACTCAGAGGCTCAGGCCCTGCCCTTCCCCCTCTCCCGCGCCCTGCCCCCTCTCCCGCCCCCTCCAGGTAGAGCTGGCGATTTCCCACCCTTTCTACAATCAGCTCTTGAACGCTTGTTCCAGCCTGCAAGAGCTCTTTGCAAAAGCAGAGAATCCACGGATTTCTCTGCTAAAAAGGGAAATCCGTTTTTTTCCCATAAAAACAGGGAATCTGTGGTTTTACTAATAAAGTTTACTTGATACCAAATCGGACAAGGGGCTGTGTCAATCCTTGGGGGTCTCTGGTAAAAGGAATCCTGGGGCAACAATGTGAGCCCAAAAGCTTGCAGAAAAATATAATTTTTTTACAATTTTTTAGTTGGTCTAATAAAAGGTATCATCTCTGAACCAAGAGTTCTAGATTTTTGCATTTCTATCATGTTTTATATGCATTGTATTTAAATCACATTCCCTGCATCTTGGTTGCCAGTGCTCTGGAAAGAAGAAGGGCTGTATGCAGGAAGGCAGAGCAGCCCCCTGCTGTGTTTGATACCAAGGCTTTTGTTTAGAACACCCTGCTGTTACTGGAAAAAAACCCAAAAAACTAGTTTGAGTCAGGTATCCAGCCGTATTGTAGCCGTATTGGTTTAGAGGCAAAAGGAATTGGAATTCACGGTAGAGGTGATATATTTTATTAGACCAACTAGGTGTTTCCAAAGAAAATTTTGTTGCAAACATCTAGTTGGTTTTATGCAGCGGTTCTGAACCTTTTTCAGTCGATGTACCCCTTGGTCTCAGAGTGAGACTTCATGTACCCCTTATACAACTGAGTGATGGGTGTTCAAAGCAACGTTTCCGGTGCGAGATTGAGGCACGGAGCAGGAGTCGAATATCTGGTTTCCATGCACATGAGTGTTTTACAGCAGTAAAACCCCGGCAATTTCAAATTGTCAAGATTTTTTTAAGCCCTTCGACCTGTTAGACAATGTATGAAACATATCTCACGTGCCCCCTGATGAGGCTTCACATGCACCCCTGGTTCAGAACCGCTGGTCTAATAAAAGATCTCACCTCTGCCACGAGTTCCGATTCATAGTTTGGGTCAGGTAGCATCAGGGAAGATCAGAGCCCTAGCCACATTGGCTGAACTGGGCAGTGTTCTTTTTAAATTAATTGGTTACGAGAAAAAAAATAAAAGCCTTGCAACCCCTGATTGGATGCTTGGGGTGATGTCATGCCAAGTAGGGCTGGGGTGGACCCCAGGAAGGAACTTGTCAGGTACAGGAGAGTGAGGGGAGTCTGGGACTCCTCTCCTTTCCCTTTCTTCAAGCTCTCTTTGCTTCCCTGGGTTTGGGGTGGGATAATACCAGAGGGAGTATTAATCCCTGGAGAAAACCACCAGGATTAGAGCCTGGTAATGTGTGGGTCAGGAGTTGAAGCCTGGTCCTTGTTGGGGCTGTAGGAGTTCTTGTGACTTAGCCTAGCTGGATAGCTGAGCCCACCTGCAGTTCAGGCCCAGACCATGATAGGTCTGGTCTGGCTCCACCTCTTGAGATTTTTGCAGATTTTGCCCCAGCTGGAGCTGTGGGATTTGGGACTAGGAATTTTAGGGTGCTGTCACCCCCAAAGCCATCACATGGAAGTGGAGATCGCTTACTTGCAGTTTCCCAGGGAGCAACAAGGGACCCCTTGCACCACAGAAGGACCTAGGCAGCTAGCTCCCTGAGAAGGAACAAAACTGCTGAGTAACAGGTATAGGAGCACAGGGCCCCAGAACGAACCCTTGGGTGAGCCCCCACATCTCAGACTGCCTGGGTATGGGTGGAGTCTCCCCAAAAGGGATGCAAACTAGAGACTGTACTTTGTAATGTTTAAAATTGTAGCTGATGTCTTCCTTTGTTCTCCTTGCCTTTGTTTTCCGTAATAAATCTGTCCTCTGTGTTTACACTGCTTGCAAGGAGGGGGTGTTGTTTATGTGGGACACCACAGCTGAATTCAGATTTCTGGGTGGGGGCTCAAGCCACAGTAAAACTATTTTGGTACCCTGAAATTTGAACCTGGCCCTTTGTTGCTGCTAACTGGTGCCTGGCAGAAGGATTACAACTGATTATTTTGGCCTCTTGAGGCTTACTGCATTGCTCCTCAACAAATGGCTGAGGTTTTTTGTGTTTTTTTTTTAAAATAAAAACTATATATACATGTACATACAACTCGCAAACAATATATATGTACATCTAACAGTCCATTCTCATAATCAAATACAAAATAAAACACAATCTCATAACAATTCAACCTCTGATGCTGCTATGCCAGGAAGCCTATACTCTATTTACACCCTAATTACTATATGGTACACTTAATACTTAAAACAACATTTTTAAACCTTTTCCCTGTTTCCTCTTCTTTGACTTATATCAACAAATGGCTAAGTACCACATTTAGTCAGATCTAAGACGAGGTTCTCCACCCCCCAGTTAACATGGGGTAAAAATCGTCTCATATTAGATTTGTGTACAAAGTAGAGTGGGGGGCAGGCAGCAGCTGCTGCTCCGACTGCCCCTGAGCCCCCATAGCTGCTGCCTGCCCTCATTCATCTTGCCCTCTGCAGCTTCTGCACAGCCCCTGCCCCGCCTTACTGTCAAACGCAGCTGGGCTCCAACTCAGGCTGGATTCCCTTCCTGGCACAGAGCACATGGAAACTCCAGCCCCTGCCTGGTCAATCAGCATTGCTGAAGCTGCTGCAGGGCCTGTGCTGTACCCTGTGACCAGGGAGGGAATACAGCCTGAGGACTCAGAGAATCGGAGCAGTCAGGCTTCAAGAGACCTTCAGAGGTCACATCTTGTCCAACTGGCTTCCTGAGGTGGATCATCTCTATCCAAACCATATCCCAAACATTACATAAGACCACTGTCAGCCCTAACACAAAGAGACCTAACACCTGAGCCTGCCACAGGTAAAGCAGGGGAGCCTTGGCAAACAACATCTTGCTTTCATGAAATGTTGTCAATATATGTACACAGGCAGAGACACCAACTTAACAGTGTGCACGGCTTCCCTCACTTCACCTGACCTCGCTTCCCTGCCCTCAGCTCTGCCCCACATCTTGAACATCATCAAGCAATGCAATAACCCTGCAACTCTAAACAGAACAACAGAACGGCTGGCTGCCACACTGAACAATACCAAAAAGGAAATGGCTTACTACCATAGGAGGATTGGATATAACCCACTCCAGTGGAAAAGCATGGTGCACCACTAGCCACCTTACAGGCAGAAGTACCAAAAACTGTAGCGGGTAAACTGAGTTATGCTAAAGCTTTTAGCCATAGTTCAGGCCTTCCCAGAACTAAGCAACAATATTGAACAGAGTGCCTTCTGTGGCACTGGGAGATGCAAGTGCTGCGATGGCACTAGGCGAGCAAAGGACAGCAGCTTCCCTATAAGGGATGTGGCTGGCACAGTGCCAGGGGACTGGTGCACCATATAAGGAATGCTTGGCACAGAGCCAGGAGATTGGACAATTTAGGTCGAGAGAAATTACAGAAGTGATGGACAAACAAAGGAACACCTGTGTTCTGTGCTGCCACTCTGGGGAAGCAGGAGCAATCTTGGAGTGCTTGTTTGAACAACAAGGAATCCAGAAACTAACACCCCACACACCCAAAATACACTAAATCCAGAATGCGAGTTAAAAGTGGGAGTTGAAGGTAATCTGGGGCTGGGAATCCACAAGCAGAGGTGGGGGGAAAGGGAATGGGCCTGGCTACTGATGTTGCTGCTTGACACCAAGATATCACAACCGTCTGGTTCTCACTGCTTACCCAGGCACAAATTTGAGTGCATGCTGAAGCCACCCTTTGCAGCAATGTACCTATGAACACCCTCAGCACATGGGCCCTCATCTTTCCAGCCTCTATTTTGGGTACCATGCTGGAGTCTCTAGTCCATAATTGTCTCTGGACTTCAGAACAGACCTCAGGGAAATCCTGTGCATCTACCTGACCCAGCTTGCATCCATGGACTCCACTGCTAACACAGGGGCACTTCCTGCCACATCGCCTTTCCAGCCCAGGCAGAGCCAAGAGCCAGGCACTACTTTTTTTTTTTCCAAGTCCCTCTCACCCACTGCTAGTCTCATGTCTCTTCCACAGGTCACATAAGACTGCACTCTTCATCCAACACAGCTGGGGCATGAGCTGTATGGAAAAACCTGCCATTGGGATGCCACAGGCCACCACAACATGCACAAGAGCACCCCTCACATGTGCAAAGCTTACATAGTTTACAGAGGGCAGCTGGTGTCAGTCACCAAGGGAAGGGAGGGTCTGCCCTGGGTTGCCTCATGCCTCCAGCTGGTGTAGCTACTAGCACCACCCTCTACCGCTTTTTCCCTTTGCAAAGGGTTGCAGGCACAGTTGTCCCACCCCCACCTTCCCCCTCACCTCTTATGAGTACACG
>NW_005843594.1:64860-65414 GCF_000455745.1 Alligator sinensis
CACCCTGCCTGCATGAGAAGCTGCCAAATGCCATTTCCCCATGCCTTCCTCCAAGCCACAGCCACAGACCTCTGCAGGAGCCAATTTGTCCTGGGGACCAGCAACATAGGCCTGCACACAGATTCCACCTGCTGCCTTTCCTCCCCCCGCCACCCCCTAGCCCTGCAAACTGTTCCCATAGTTCACATGGGCTCACTCCCAATAAGCATGGGTATATTTTATACCAGGACTCAGACAAATTCAGTTTCTAGCTCTTGGATCAAGATTAGCCCAGTGCCTCCAAACACAGAAGAACCTACTAAAAGGTAGCTCTTCCTTGTACAGACCTGGGTCATGTCTGTGGCCCTGCTTTGCACTTACCCCAGTACTTCAACATCCTTCTGGCATGGGGCACTGGGGCTCAGCTTGACAGAGGCCACAGACAGAGAAATGGGATTATTTTCTTCTCCCTGCTTATTCCTCCCCATTTACTACAGCCAAGGTTCCCATGACTATTTTCAGCTGGGCACTGGCAGGTCACACCAAGGCAGTATCCACAACCCCTCCCCGTGCCT
>NW_005843594.1:65424-68289 GCF_000455745.1 Alligator sinensis
GCTGCCCTCTTTCCTTCGAGGCAAGCGTGTCAGTTGGCTATAGACAATTACTCACTGAATCATTACCATTGTGTCAAGCTTTTCAGTCATCATTGCTTACTAGCCACCTGTCCCTCAGCCAGGACAGACTGGACGGTAGCTGCCCCAAACAAGAAGGGAGCTTCCCAGCTGTTACATGTAGCAACAAGCCCAACACCACTGTAAACACCTCTCTGTCTCCTCAGAAACAAAGACACAGGCCCCAGTTCTGCCAAGATGATTCAAGTGCCATCAGGAGCTTTGCAGTGCTGGTCACTTGGCACTATGTTGCCTTCACTTAGAATCCACAGTACTGGGGGATTCTAGGGGCAGGGGCTGATATACCAGGCATGCTTTCACAGAAAACTTCTCTCCTTCAGCCTGGGCAGCACACCTGTGGGGAGTGCACAGAGCTAGTGGGGAGCTTGCACACTCACAGTGGACACTTCCACTAGCATAGCTTGGAGTGTTTTTGCACAGCAACTCAGCATTGTCACAGGGGCAAGCACAGGTCCTCTGGAATCAGTATGATCTAGATGAACAAAAAGTGAGGACCACAGAAAATAGAAGAAAGCCATGGTCCTGGCTCTGCAAGAACCTCCATGCACAGACTCCTTGTCCCACATCCCATGTGCTGCCCTAATGAACTCAGGGGTCCTGGGCAGGCAGAGAGGCATGCTTACACTGCACAGGTGGGGCAGGGCTGATTAGCTCTGGGCAACACACATTTCCCTCTGGAACAGAGACAGTGCGCTCTCCTCCCCACAGCATCAGGCTTCAGCCACTGTTCCATGAATACAACAACACAAACAATATTCAGAGAAGAAAATAACAGCTGCCATATACTGACTTCTGCGAGGACTGAGTCCCTGCAGAATCCTGAGCTCCAGGCAGACAGCAGAAAGTGAGCAGCAGGAGAACTCTCTCCAGATTCAGCAGCTCCCCCCACACATGCTGTACACATGGTGATTGACACACAAGGCTGAACAGTGCAAACTGCAGACCTAGCAAAAGCTGGCTTTATAAATGATATATGCCTAAAGTGGTATACAATCAATAACCAGTAAGCCTGCATGTAAGTTGCAAGCAATAACCTGGGAAAACAGAATAAGAATCTGTTCAAGCCTCTAATATTAGACTAAGCCAAGAATCAACAACTGGCTTTTGGAAAGGTGTGCAACAGCAACTAGAAGCAGAGATCAATGTTTTATCTTTTGATAACAGTTGAACTGCATGTAGTTAGCAAGAATCCTATTGCAACAATGCATTTTTGTTAACCTTCTGTACATTAAAAGAAACAAAACATGGCAGTTAGCACTCCCAGATGGTGAGGACAAAGATAAGAAGTCCTCCCTGCTCCCAGGATTGTACTTTTCTTAAGGACACAGATCCCAGCTAATTGGCTTCTTTCAAGTCCACAGAAAAAATTGGTTCGGTCCAATTTCCAGTGTCTCAGTGAAACAAAGACACTTGAATATCACCAATCGGAATACCTATTTAAATAGCCGACATACAAATACTGGGTGTAAATGGGGAAACTTTAAAACAACCTGCTGCCAGCCTGCATGCCAGCTTCCTCCTGCACCTCCCCTAACCAGTGTAAGTAAGAGGCTGCATTGCAGGTAGATAGACAGGCATAAGGACAAAGACGTATTTTTATCCTTTGGGTGTAATCAATAAGAGTTGGGTGATAGACCTGTCTCTTGCCTCTTTATCCGACTTGCATGGCAGTAATGCTTTACCTGCTAAAACAGAATGGGAGATCACTGCAAAGTGTCACTGTATCAAGACTTGGAACAAAATGCATAACAATCAGTAAGAGAACTGTAACTGTCACAGAATTCTACGTCTAAGCTTGCAAAAAAAAGTCCTGATCATAGTTGGGCTGTAGTCTTGTGTCTCAAAACAGTTTCTCAACCTGTGGTACACGTACCCCGGGGACTACACAAGACAGGCAGGGGGTACGCGGGTACCCCAACACTCTCTCTCATCCTCTTTGCCTCTCTCTCACCCCCTCCCCCTCTCAAAACTATGGCAAAAAATTTGGTGTGCCATGCACTGCGCAGCATTTTAAGTTCCCCAGCAATAATTTGGCGTGCCATGCTTTGTATGGCACTGGGTTCAGCCCTCCTAGCTTTGGCCAACATCACCTCTAGCCCAGGTACACACTTGCACCCCTGGTGTAAAAGGTGGCAACCCTACCCACACCAGATCTGACATCTGTCATATCACGGCCCTATATACAGAGCTCTTCTTCCAACAAACGGCACACATTAGTCTGTCAATAAAAAAATCCTCCAGAAAATTGAGTGATGGGGGTACTTGTTAACATTTTCAGAAGTTAGGGGTTACTTGCTACTTAAAAGGTTGAGAAACTCTGTCTCACACCACCAAATTGTATCTGTTTTTTGGTAACACGCAGGACAGAGCCAGGAGGGCTCCTCCTGCGCAGCTGGGAGCATCCCATGCCTCCACAGCTCTGCGGTACGTCTCTAATGCCAGGGCCATGAACCAAACACTCGGGAGAGGGGAGCCAGCTGAGCTCCCACACCTGGCCGCTTCCCTCCCCGTTGCGCAGACTGCTCCCTTCCGTGGTTAGCTAAAGCTGATCAGCTCTGGCGCTCGCTGGCTCGGGTGCTGGCTGTGTCTGTCCCCTGCGATACTCTGCTGCAGCACTGTCTCTCCCTCAGTTCAGCTCTTGAGAAGCACCATGTTTAGTCACGGCAGCAGATGCGTTTCTTCACCACTCCAAACCATGCCTTTGCTTTGGCCTCCACCAACAGAACTGCTGCAGGCCTGCACTCCAGGTGCCCGGGGGGGGGGACGACGACGACACACGACACGACA
>NW_005843594.1:68610-80694 GCF_000455745.1 Alligator sinensis
GGCGCGGGCCAGCGCGGAGCCGCGGGCGGCGTCTCCGACCGGGCCCTGACCCCGACCTCGGCCCGGGCGCGGAGCGGAGCGGAGCGGAGCTCCCGGGTTCGCGTCGTCTCTGCGGGCGAGGGGCCCTTCCCCGGGGGAGAGCGGGCCCGGCCGTGGCGCTGTCACGGTTCCATGCAGGCCTAGGGAGGGGTGCGCTGCGTTCGGCCCGGCCGGATGCGGCCCTCGGGCGGGCGCAGCTCTGGCCCCGCGTGGTGCAGGGCGGGCGGGCCTGGCTCTGCCCTTGACGCCGTGGCATCAGCTGTGGCCCGAGGTGGGGGTTCCACCGGCAGGTTCGGGAGCCGCGCTCCACCCAGGCAGGAGCTTCTGTCGCCTCCGCAGCCTGCTGCCCCCTCCCCGCTGCCTCCAGCACCCAGCCCAAGCGGTAGTTTGCCAGGAGCCCCGATGCTCAACTTTGGACCCAGGCAGTAGTTTCTGGTGCAGCGCAGGCGGCAGGCTATGTTGGGCCCACAGCTGAGGCCACCAATGCCTGCCTGGCGCAGCACAATCTCCTGCCTTCATCCACAGCTGAGCATCAGGGCTTCTGGCAAACTACAGCTTCAGCCTGGTTCTGGAGGGACAGACAGAGGGGAAGGGAAGGGAAGACAGTGAGCCAAAATAATTGCCCCTAGACCTAAAGGCTGCCGGCCAGTTGTTTCCACAGAGCAGGGAATATGTGATCAAGCTGTAGCCTTTGATGCCCAGTGGGAAATAGCTCCAACTTTTGGGGCAAGCAGCAGCTGCTACTTACTCCATGTTTCCCAGTTGCTCCATAGGCAAAGAAGACTATAGGTTGTGCGCAATGAGACATGTAAACTGCAGGTTCAACATAAGCCCACATTGTGAGTACTCAGTGTTTATATACAAGCAAGAATTGATCATCTAAATAATCATGGAATCACAGAAAATGAGGGTTGTAAGGGACCTCAGGAGGTGACATCTAGTCCAACCCTCTGCTCAAAACCCCAATTACATCATCCCAGTTGAAGCTTTGTCTAGCCAGGTCTTAAACACCTACAAGGATGGAAACTCCACCACCTCTGGGGAGCCTGTTCCAGTGCTTCACCACCCTCATGAGAGAGTTTTCCCTAATACCCAACCTCAAATTCCCTTCCTGCAGCTTGAGCCCATTGCTCCTTGTCCTGCCATCTGCCACCACTGGGAACAGTCCAGCTCCATCCTCTTTGCAGCCCCCCTGCAGGGAGGTGAAGGATGCTATCAAATCCCCACTCAGTTCTCTCTTCTCGAGACTAAATTAGCCCTGTTGCCTCAGCGTCTCCTCACAAGTCTTGTGCCCCAGCCCCTTAACCATTTCTGTTGCCTTCCACTGGACTCTATCCAATGTGTCCACATCTTTTCTGCAGTGAGGGGCCCAAAATTGGGCACAGGATTCCTGATGTGGCATCATCACTGCCCTAGATTTCTGGCAACACTCCTGTTAATACAGACTACTATACTGTTAGCCTTCATCACAACAAGGGCACACTGTTTGCTTATATTCATCTTATTGTCTACTGTAACTCCCAGCTTACAGTCAAACCATAAGTGGTAGTTTGGGAAAACAGCACAATCTGTTTATCAGTCATCAATATTAGGCTGAGTCAAGAGCAAGTGAACTGATTTCTGGAAAGCACTCAATAGCAGGGACAAGTGATGTTTGGTTTAATAGGACCTGAATGTATACGTTCAGCTGGAATCTGAAAGAAAGAATCCTGTGTCTTTGTGAACTGAATATGGAAAGGCCAGAATTTGAATTATATGTAGTGTCGTGAATCAGAGCAGCTGCCGGCAGCTTGTCTGACTCACACACCAGAGTGTTTAGATTTAGAGCTCGGCAGGCGGGTAATTGATGGATGGAGTGGAATTAACCAGGCACAGACACGTGTAGGTTACAGGAGTTTGTTTACTTACGTCGCCTAGATAGTGATGACGACGCAGGCGAGCCTTTGTTCCGTTACAGCTTCAGTTACAGAGTTGAGTACACGCACGCAGTCAGGTTACAACGAGATAATGACGGACGTGGCGCCGGAACGAACGGTCGGGCTTGCAAGACTTTCTACGTCAATATTTTATGCTGACGGGGTGATTGATTGGGAATTGATCAATTTCCCAATTCTCTGGTGACAAGCACAGGTGTTTCCTGTGAGATCCCCAGAGCTCTCCGACTTGGGCGGAAACCGTTAAACTATTTATAGGCAGAGGTGTTTTACAGGAATATCCAATGGTGAACCGTTATATGGAATCTTTAATTTTTGGCAGGTGGCAGCTCTTTGTGTCCTCAAGTTACAAGGTAGTGGGTTAGGTTTCTCTACCTGTTACGTGTGTGCTACGTGTGAGGAGCTTATGCTTATTTTTGACCAATTATATATAGTTTCCCCTAGCATTTTATTTCAGCTGACCAATTATCTACAGTACTCTGGCTGCGTTTTGTTTCAAGGAATTTTTGGCAGGGATGTCTTTTAACCCTTAATCGTCAAAATGAGGATGATTTGAATGGTATCTCTTGCTCAGTGGCATGGGCACAAGTTAATTGGGTTGTGACATGTAGAAGACATGAAAGTGGGATTTAAAGGTGCTCAGGGTCTGTACACCCAGAAACAGGGAAAGGAAAATTGGTATCTGTGGTAAATTCCACCTGCTGCACCTGCTGTCAGTGTTGGCCACTGTCAAGGAGCTTATGCTAAGCTGCAGAAATGTGACTAAAGCAGACCCCAAAGCCTGTTTCAGAGTGAACCTTTGCAGCTGTTACAACTGGTCTAGCCAGCAAGGGAAAATAAACAACATGACCAGCAGCAGTCCCAAATGGTGAAAGAAAGAGACAAGCCCTCTCAGACCTGTAATTGTTAGAAGGACACAGATCCCAGAGAATTAGCACCTTCCACTTGCAGATTCTGTCTCAGTCCAGTTCCCAAAGTCTCTGTGAAATGAAGAAATAGGATTAAAACCAATCACAGAATCCATAATAAAATAAAATGCATGGGATTAATGAAGGGATTGTGGGAGGTGGGGGAAGGGGGGGACAGCTGTGCACAGCAGAACAGGCCACCCTTGTCCTCTGCCACAATCTGCTAATTTTTTAACGAGAATGTGGTGAGAGACAGTGTCAAAGGCCTTCCTAAAGTCCAGAAAGACTATGTCCACCACAACACCTGAAGATTGGAAGAGGGCCAATGTGGTGCCCATCCTCAAGAAAGGGAGGAAAGAAGACCCAGGAAATTACATATTTGTACCACTGATCAGCAGATAGTGCTTAGGGATCGTTAAAGCACAATTAACCCTTAAATGGAATGTGAAATACGAACACAGACAACTCAGTGTCCTAAAATCAAAGTCTAACTTTATTAATACAACTAGTATTATCTCAGCAATTTTTATATTGAGAGAGAGAAAAAGAGTACAATAATCTCATCCAATTCCAGATGTTACTTTGCTTCACAGAAAAGATGGCCATTCAGTTTCTGAAGCAAAGGGTGTGTCGTTGGCTGGGATGATCCAGACAGGTGTTGAAAGCTGGATTCATGATGTAAATGATGATGATGATGATGACTGATATGTAGGGAGTTGGAAAAGAAGCAAGGGTAACATTGGACCCCTGCTGAACCAAACGGAACAGCTGATAACCGACACTCAGGAAAAGGCCAATCTGCTCAATGGGTACTTCGCGTCAGTCTTTCATCAGTCCAATGGGACTGCCCTGCCTAGTAAGACGTGGGATGGCCAGGGTGAGGGCGTATTTATACCCAGCATCAGTGTTGATCTACTAAAGGATCACCTTGAGAGGCTGGACACCTTCAAGTCAGCTGGTCCTGACAGATTACACCCTAGAGTACTCAAGGAGTTAGCAGGTGTCATAGCCCAACCATTGGCAAAAATATTCAAAAATTCATGGCGCTCAGCTGAAGTACCTGAGGACTGGCAGAAGGCCAGTGTGGTACTCATCTTCAAGAAAGGGCGGAAAGTTGATCCCAGGAATTACAGCCCAATCAGCTCGACCTCAATCTCCAGTAAGATTCTGGAGAAAATTATCAAGGTGACTGTGCCCGTCTGGCCTCGAACATTCGGTCTCGTGCTGCTCTGGCCCGGATGTTCGGTGGTGTTCGCCTGTCAGTCCCAGGTATGCCGTTGAGTGGGTATTTACCTCTGGCGTAGTCTTCCCCAATCTCACCTGCCACGACTTTGAATCTTACTTCAGCGGAGAGTCCGACCACTGGGAGTCTCTCGACGACGGGACGTCTGTCTAGCTGTCTTCTGCGAGACTCCACCTCCCCTCTACCTTTCCCTGACACCCAGCCTTGACGGGTCAACGATGTTCTCTTGGCGCAATCCCCGACTGTTGAGTGCCTGAATGCGTTTGCCTGGGTGGTCCTCTCTGCCTACGTGTAAACCGCCCACGATATCCTAACCGTGGCCCGAGGCCATCTCCTCTTCCCTGAGGCTACCCCCCTACCTAAAAGCTCAATTAACAATCAGGCTCCATGAGTCCTGCTCGTCAACCCCTCCGACCGTGGGAAACAAAATACAAAAAAAAGATCGCTGATAGACTCAGAGGGGCCCAGCTGCCCCTTTTTCCCCCCCGTCTCCCCTGACCTAGTCACTAATACCCGCCCTCAGATACTAGTGGCCTATGTTAGGCCCTATATGTGTCCATGGTAGCCTACGGGCTACTCCACACTTCTTGTTCCTCGTCACCCAGCTTTCGGTTACACTGGACCCGCTGTGGTCCTCCAGCGGACGTTTGTCCCCATGTCACCCGCTGGGTTGACTCTATGCCCCTGAGGGCTGGATTTCGCAGACCTGCATGCTGCTCTTGCCTCCCGTCTCCCACCTGGTGCGCCTCTTTGGTTCTCCCACTGCCCTCAACAGTCCCATCTGGTCTGACGTCTCGAGATGGGCGGGCCTCTCCAAATCCTCTGTGGTGGCCACTGGCATTGGGATCCTCTTGCTCCCCTCTACTCCTTCGTCCGGGTCCCTGGTCTACAGCTAGATCAGGGGTGTCCAACCTTTTTGAACATGGGGCCGGATCACAAACTTTTTATCACCCAGTGGACTGGCGAGGCATATTCAAAGACCTCACAGGAAGTGGTATCACATCAGGAAGTGATGTCACATGACCTTTGACACCAATGAAGTTGCAGGAAGTGACAATGAAATGGGTCTGGAAATGTGGTTTAAAATCCAAAATAAAAGCAATATAAAAGCAAGAATGAAATAATACCAAACACTTGACTAAAATAAACACTTTCACTTCTACTCACTTCTCAATGAATGAAAGAAGCTTAATGTAAGTTGACAGAACAAATGTGGAAAAGATATCAGCCAGAGTAGAAACTAATCAAAGCAACAAAATATAGGCATTTTTGAGAATAATCTTCAAGACGATTTACTTTTATTGAATTAATAACTTGTTAGTAACACATCTTTAACAAGTAGTAACAAGTTGAACCCCCAATCCCGCACAAAGAGGAATAGAATTAAACACAATCCAAACACTAGACAGTATTTTTACAAAGATGTTTCCCTGCTCCAAATTTACGATGGAGCCCAGATGCTCTATTCTTGAACATATTGTTCAGTCTTAAACAAGCATACAGCACAGTCGGAGAAATTATTCGCTTAAGCTCCCAACCTGGTAAGGGAACACCTGCGAATACTCCTGACCCCAACAGGGCTCGTTTCCTAGCTGAGACTCAAATAAGCAGGAGACAAGGGTGTGGTCTTTCCAGTTTATTCGGCCAAAGGTCCCCCAACCTTAGAAAGGCAGAGGGGCCCTGGTTGCACTCACACACGTATTTATATTCTCTGGTTACATGAGATTTTCGCACGTGCAAAGCTTTAGCGGAAAATTACTAGTATTGCATGACTCTTCTTCAACCTACGGGGGTAAGCTCCAATCACAATACAATTTTAAACAATTTTACCAAATAAGGTACAGGTCTGCCATTAAGCTTATTGATCATGCTTAGTTACTATGGGGGAAGTTGTGGGCACCTGAAGGTGCAGGCTGTGCTTCCTGTGTTGCTAGAGAAGGAAACCCTCTTCTCTGCGCACAATTTCTAACAACAGTTAACCAGTGAAGTTCATAATTGGGGACATTCTGTTACAACAGGAACTATCCAGGCAAAAAAAGAGACAGGTGGCAATACAACTGTTGTGAAGTCTCAAGAAAACAAGCAGGCTCCAATCCACACGGTAAGTGTACAAAAACAGTGTAAAAACAACGTGTACAAGTCTACTCTTATTAACTTTCTGAAAACTACAATGAACACTGATTTCTTTAGTGTGATACCTGGCATTGTTTTTGCTTGCACAAGTTATCAATATCTGCTGGCACACTTGATGTGGCGATGCGGAGTATTCCAGATAAATGTCCGTCTGTCAAAAGTGAACTTGAGTTTGTTTTTATGTTCTTCATTCTTGAGAAAAGCTGTTCACAGCAATACGTGCTGCCAAACAGTGCAATGAACTGAAGTGCATGATTCAATAGATTTGGGAAAGAGCGCCATGTAACATGTTGAGTATAAAATGTCAGTAGGGAAAGCTCTCTTCATGGCACTGTTATTTTGGAAGTCAATTAGTTCCATTTGGAATGTGTCAGGAGCATCGGTGGGATTTGTTCCAAATGGATCTGCAAACAGCTTCAGCTCATCGCTGTGTTCCCTGAAATCCACAAATCTTTGTTTGAATTCATCCAGCAGATGGCTGATCAGTGCAGAATACTTGTCATATTGAATGAAATAGTTTGAATCTTTGTAATAGTTGCCCATTAGCCAGTTTAGGAAGAAGACAAGATTCATCTTCTTATCTAGGCCATTGTTTTGGTCTACGTGTGGAAGGTCCTAGCTTTGCTCAAAGTCTTAACTCTTGAATTTTATCTTTAGAGGCCTTTAACAAAGTTAACCTAAAAATGACCCTTAAGCAAACATCCCGAGAGATCAAACCCTAGGGCCTTTGAAAAAATTGGAAAGAAAAGGTCACTTGCAGTGGTATGGAAGTTCCGCAAAGTAATTAAAATGGTCAAGAAAATAAACTGATTACCAAGCAAAAGAATGTGTTGAGTAAGATCCGAGCCCAAATTTGGGAGTAGTGACAGGTTTGGGTAGGAGGGGCCCAAGATGGCAACTCTCTCAATAAAAACTGTAACCTACTGTCCCAATGTGGAGGTAACCTCACTTGCAGAACAACGAAGGAAGAATCACAAGTGTAGGCCGGATCAGACTGATCACCTGAACCACCCTCTCCGTGAACACGAATTTCTTAGTTCACGCCGAAGCTGCGGAGCGCCCGAAAGGGACTGAAGGAAGGGGACTTAGTCCTATCAGTACTGAGGCGAGCCCATTGAACCATATTGCTGAGGCGAGCCCATTGAACTGTACTGCTGAGGCGAGCCCATTGAACAATACTACTGAGGCCAACCCATTAAATTGTACTACTGAGGAATGAAACCATATCTAGGTGTTTGGCTTCTCAGAATTCTAGGATTGTAAGTATATCATGAAAATAATAGTATTGATTCAAATTTAACTTTTAGTTGTAATTGTGGTTGTTTTTGTAATACAAATTCTTATAGGATTGTTTGAGAAGGAAGTGCATTTGGAGCATTGTTTCTGATATATGTAGTTATTGTGTTCTTAATGTTTGTGATATTTCTTAAAGCTAAGCAGTGTTATATGCGTAGCAAAGAATTTTAAAATAAAATTGTGTTGTATGAATTAAGTGTGTAATCATTGTGAAATCGTGCAAGTAGCTAAAAATTTCCCCAGGCAGTGCATCAAATGAATCAGTAAGTTGTGTGGGATCTTCACTATTCAATAACCCACTAGAGACCATTGTCAGGGGTCACAGTCTCAGCACATCTTGTTAATAGTATTGTGAAACGGGTGACATTCTTTTTATTCAACTGTTTCTGAAACAATTTCAGCTTATGAATGAAGGATTGGATGTGTTCATACAGTCTGTTGACAAATTTATCCTTCCCTTGTAGTTTTATATTGAAATCTGCAAGATGCTTGGTGATGTCAACTAGGAATGCTGAGTCATTCAGCCATGCATCATCGTCCATGAAGATAACATATTTTCCTTTGTTTGTCATGAAGGTTTTAATTTCGTCAAGCAGTGACCAGAATCTGGCTAGTGTGGCTGCCCTGCTGAGCCAACGAACTTGGCAGAAGTAAATAATGTCATCGTGGTCTGATCCTATCTCAGCAAGAAATGCTTGGGACTGTCTATGATTAAGCCCCTTTGACCTTATGAAATTGACTGTAGAAACAACCTTTTCCATCACATTTCATCTCCAGGGCCTTTGCACACAGTTGTTCCTGGTGAACGATGCAGTGATGTGTGATGACATCCTGAGGTACTGACTTGATCAGTAAACGGACAAATCCATTGTGCTTGCCTATCATCACAGGGGCTCCATCAGTTGTTAGACCACAGAGTTTGTCCTGTGGAAGATTGAATTTCAACAAGACACGTTTCACTTCATTGAAAATGTCCTGTCCTGTTGTTTTGCCTTTCATTGGACAGAAGTCAAGCAGTTCTCAACAACATGGAATTGTTTGGTTACTCCTTGTACAAAGATTGCCAGTTGAGCTGTATCACTCACATCTGTGCTTTCATCAACCCCCAAGCTGTAAAACTGACAGCCACCGAGTGTTTTCATCAGTGAATCTTCAGTGTTTGATGCCATGTCGTCAAGTCTTCTAGCAACTGTCTGATGTGAAAGGCTGATATTCTCCACCATTGACTGTTTAGCAGGGAATACCTCAGATGTAAATATGCCCAAGCAATCTTTCACAAATTCTCCATCAGACAATTGTTTCCCTCTCTTAGCTATTGCCTCAGATATCAAGAAACTGATCTTGGTTGCTGCCTCAGAATTCTGCCTTGTAGGTCAAGTCTTCTAGCAACTGTCTGATGTGAAAGGCTGATATTCTCCACCATTGACTGTTTAGCAGGGAATACCTCAGATGTAAATATGCCCAAGCAATCTTTCACAAATTCTCCATCAGACAATTGTTTCCCTCTCTTAGCTATTGCCTCAGATATCAAGAAACTGATCTTGGTTGCTGCCTCAGAATTCTGCCTTGTAGCTTTGAAAAAAGACAGTTGCCCATTTATGCTGTGTTTTAGAGAGTTCACCCAATCACTTCTAATCTGACCCACCAGGCTGTCAAATTTCTTTGCATGTTTTGTAGAATAATGTCGCTTCACATTGTAGTCCTTGCAGACAGCTACTTTATCTTGGCGAATCAGATACAGGATGTTCCTGTTTTGTTCAATAACAAAAAAATCAGAGGTCCAACTATGTTTGAAAACTCAACATTCAGCATCAATTTTTCGTTTCCTCTGATTTTCCATTTTTTGAGCGTAGCGTAGGCCCTGTAGCTAATAGAGCCAAAATTAATTGTAGTCATAGAAAAACTAGTTTGGTAGAGACAGGTGAAGTTAAAAACAACTCACTAGTTCAACATCACCATTTTATTACTATGTAATAACACTGTGGTATCAATATGGACCCCCCCACCCATCAGGTATAGTATAATATATAAGGTACAGCCTCACATGTGCAGGTGCTGCCATCATATGCCAAGTGCAACCTCAAATGCCGATGGGGAGTCAGGGCAAAACTAGGACTTTTGTCTCCTGGTGCCAGTCCCGGTGTCTCTGTCTCATGGCTGGGGCAGCCCAACCATTACTGGGTTTGGGTCCCATATGGGCAGCGCTGTCAGCTAACACCACAGCCAGCCAGTTATTATAACCCAAGGCAAACACCCTTTTACACCCTCTGTCCTGGGCCAGAGAGACTCTGCCTGTGCGGCCCTACTGCAAGGTTCATGGTAGCTGCTGGTTTATTTCATAGAGTTTATTTCATAGACATTTGGGCTGGAAGGGACCCCGGAGGATCATCGAGTCCAGCCTCCTGCCCCAGGGGCAGGAAGTCAGCAGGGATCATACGATCCCAGCAAGATAAGCATCCAAATGTGTTTTGAAGGCGTTCAAAGTGGGTGCCTGAACCGCCTCCAGCAGCAGTCTATTCCAAACCTCGGAGGCTTGGACAGTGAAGAAGTTCTTTCTTATGTCCAGCCTGAATCAGATGCGGTGGAATTTGTGGCCGTTCGATCTTGTCATCCCTTGGGGTGCTCTGGTGAACAGATGTTCCCCCAGATCCTGGTGAGTCCCCCTGATAAATTTATAGGTGGCCACCAGATCACCCCTGAGCCTGCACTTTTCCAGGCTGAAAAGCCCCATGGCTCTCACCCTCTCATCATAAGGTCTGTTTTCCTGACCTCTGATCATGCACGTGGCTCTTCTCCGTACCCTCTCAAGCTTCTCCACATCCTTTTTGAATTGTGGAGCCCAAAACTGGATGCAGTACTCCAGCTGTGGCCTCACCAAGGCCAAGTACAATGGGAGAATGTTCCACACTTGTTCTTTCATGTTTCCAGGACCTGTTGTGTGAGTATCTTTGCAGGTCATACTGTGTGTACAGTGGTTACTGTGATGTATCATGTTTTGAGTGCCTGTGACTATCCAGCTCCGGGAGGCCGCAGACAAGCCTTTGAGAGCTCGGCTAGTGAGTAGGGGGGCTGGATGTGTGTGCTGGAGGGTGGGAGAGGAGCTTTCCCTGTCTGTGACTTTGTGCCCTTGCATCCCCTCTTTGGGCTGACAATATTTCTGTTCTTTTTTCAGACGCCTGTATGCATCTTGTGGGGCAAGAGGGATGCAGGGAGTTCTGTGCCATGCTGATGGAAGATGAAGGAAAACAATGCTTAAAGGTGGGTGTGGTTAGAGTGTGTGTGGGGGGGTGGTAAGCCATGTTTGCCCTGGGCTTTTTTGGGTGAGGGGGGAAACCCCTAATGTCTGATAGATAGTGTCTTGAGCTTCCTGTTTCCAGCAGGGTTTTGTCCTCCTGGGTTGCCCCAGAAGCTGGGTGGTGTAAGCCTGGGTTGGGTTTAGGCTGCCTGCGAGTCCTTGTTCTTTTGTTAAGGCTGAAAATAGCCTTTAAATATATAGGTGGTTTCAGGGTTTGCCCCTGGCATGTGGGTGCAGATCTTGGCCTTGAGTGTGCTGAGGCAGAGGAGCAGGTGCTTGTGTCCCTGCCTGTGCTGCCACTGGCCTCCTTTCAGTTCTGGGAACTGCACTTTGTTCTGTCTCTCGTGGTTTGTCACTGGTCTTTCTTTCTAGTTTGATTTTTAAAATCACTGCAGCACTTCTTATTTTGCTTTTGCTTTTCCCAGACCTGGAAAGAGGGCCATGTTGGCACCTAAATTGATGCTCTGCTTTGGGGAGGGGCTTGACTTCACCCTGCCTGCCTTGTTTGGGGGGTTGGCTGTGTGCTGCTTCTGGAGCCCTGGGCTGGGGGGGAAGGGAGGGGCCTTCACTTTACTACTATGAGAGATGAGTACTCTTCCATGTAGTAATTGCTTGTTGTTTTGGGGTGATCCCAATGTTTGGACTGTGAGCCGAGGCGAGGTGAGGTAGAGGTAAAGCGACCTAGAGCCACAACGTTTTGGGAGGTGGAGGACACAGGTGACTGTGCACCGATGGTGACTTCTGGGTCACCTGGAAGGAGGCCTCTGCCCTTTTGCTGGAGTTGTGTGCTTGAGCAGAGCGTGCAGTGAGTAAGATGTTACTTGGAGCAGTGTGGGATTGTGTTCCAGCGGGGCAGTTGTTTGTCCTTTGTCCTTCTGTTTGGTAGTGAAGTTGGCTATGTGCCCTCAGGAGGTGCCCGCGTACCCTGTGCAGAGAGGAAGGCAATTGGGGACGAGGCTGGGCTGGAGAAGGAGCAGAATTATGCCAGGTTGGGTGAGTGGTGTCTCTAAGGGCTGAGGCTTCTGTCATGGCTGGAGGGGTGTGTCTTGACCAGGCACGGCTTGGGGAGCTTTGAACTGTGTGGGTGGGGTGGGAATTGTACTTGGTGGTCAGTAGTATATAGGGTACACATCTTGTTAAACTGTAAAAACTGATAAGCCCCGCCCACTGACAGGTGCCCCACCCATTGACCCCGCCCCTAGACACCCCCCCTCCTGGCCGCCCTCTTGGCCGCCA
>NW_005843594.1:84643-85080 GCF_000455745.1 Alligator sinensis
ATTTTTACCACAATTCCCCCCCTCAAGATGCTTTTTAACTCTATCCTTAATAATTGTCCGTGATTGCTAGTTTTTGGTAATGCACAAGCATCTCGCGGTTGACAACTGATTGAACGGTCCGTTTCAGGAGGGCCATGATGCAGGGTATGATACAGGGAAGCAAACAAAGTGTTGTCATTAATAAGCAAAAGGCCAGCAAAGCACCTCTTAGCCACCCAAACTGGGGGAGCCAAGAGGTCAACCAGTCAAAGCTCCACCCGTTCCATGTTTGGACAGGGACATGGGCTACCTTTTCCATGTCGTCTGCTAGGTTTTTTATCAGTTCACCGTTATCATCAATTTCAACACAGCAGTTAGACAAATTTAACTTTTTACACACTCCTCCTTCACTAGCGAGTAGGTAGTGAAGAGCTAGACGGTTTTGCAGTACCGTGGTG
>NW_005843595.1:0-948 GCF_000455745.1 Alligator sinensis
AAGCACACATAGACTCATTAGGTGCATACACCCCTAGTAGGCATACACACTCACACTAGCAGCTCAGATACACACATGTTCAAAATAATTAGTCTAGGTTCATGCACACCTATCACCAGTTTAAGCCCATACACGCTACACACACACCAAACTTAGACAGAATCAGTGACCAGTTACCAACACCTGCACATCCAACACACATACATGGATTACTAATTCATATACCACTCACACAGTGATATCTATGTATGTGTATATATGTGTATTCACTAATTCCCACACATACCACCCACCTACATACACACAGGTGAGTTCCTCAGTTGGGTGTTGTGATGTGTATGTATGCATGTGCTTGGTGTACTTGGGATACCTGGGGAAAGGTTAAGGTAAGAAAGTAGAAGTGTAAGGATTTAAAGTTACCAGGACAGGGAGTAGAACCAGTAGACTGCAGGGGCCTGGGCTGAAGAACTGAGCCTCCAGGGTGACTTTAGGTTAATTGATCAAAAGACAATGCCTAAAGCCAGCAGAACAGGGAAGTCTGTGGGCACAGAGGCTGAGTCTGGAGCCAGAGCTAGGGGGAAGCTGAAAAGTAGATGGGGAGAGGGAAAAATAGGACTAAGAGAAAGTGTGGGTGTTAGAGAGGGGCTCCAGGTGTGGGGGAGCCAGAGGATGGCTCTGGGGCAGCTAGAGAAGTCTGGGAAGCTGCAGGGAGGCGAAGCCTGAAACTAGACAGATGGACAGCAGAAAATCACAGAGAAAGCAGCAGGAGAGACTGAAAGGCAGCAGGGGCAGCAAGAAAGCGGAGAAAGACAGAAACTAGTGGAGAGGGGTGGGGGCTGGACCTGAGAGAGAGAGAATGAGGCTGGAAGGGACTGGGATTCAGTAAAACACGACCCAACTCGGGGTTGCGAATGACAGTGGTTTTATTGAACAGGGGAGATGGTGACA
>NW_005843595.1:1585-14399 GCF_000455745.1 Alligator sinensis
CATTCAGTAGAGGCCTGCTACCATTGTATTTCAATCATTCCCAATCTCTCTCATTCATCCGGGATCCAATTTACATGGGAGGGGTACATGAATCATATTATTGCAACGTGGGAAGCCCAGGCAGAGGACACAAGATGGAGGCTTGACATATAAAATGGAAACTTGACATGACTTTGGTTCACTTAAAAACACAGGCCTAAACCATACAATATCCATATGAAACAATAAAAATCAATATGGAAATGATAATTTTTACTGTTGTATATTATATTATTAATACAAACCTTATAATTATACAATATAAAACAGTGGATATCCAAAACCAAAAACTTGCTAGCAAAATAAAAATGTTCAAAACTTATCCGAAGTTTGAGCTCTTATACACTTATCTTTAGGGAATAGAGAGGGAGAGAAAAGTCAGAAATGGTTGGGGAAGGGAAGGGAGTGCGTTTTAAAAGAAAAAAACAGAAAAGCTGGGGGTTTTGCTACATTGTGAGGTCACTGACTCCGGCCCAGTGCCTGGTGTCCTACAAGGATTTAAAAGCAGGAATTCATTAATTACTCGGCAAAACCTAAATGACATTTCTCTTCCCTCATCCTCAGGCAGCAGCTTCCCCCCACAGCGACAGCCGGGTGCCCTGTGCCCAGTGGGTGTTTCTGCATCCTGTGTCCTGCACAGGCAGTGAAATGTCCTGTGTGGGGCAGGAGATGAGGGTGAGACACCCCCCCCACCCAGTTTCCCCTGACAGCCAGGAGCCCAGGGCAAGGAGCCCGGGGGGTCTCCTCCCAGCTCTGCTCCTGGCGCTGCCTTGGGCCGGAAGCCCCATGTAGACAAGGCCCCAGGCAGGAGGCCCTGAGGAAGGGCAGTGTGAAGAAGCCGGGGACACGAGTCCTGGGGTGAAGGCAAAGTGCAGGAGCATTTGGGGGCACATAGGCTGAAATCCACTGCCCATCTCTGGCCCAGCTCCAGCCACTGCCAAAGGACAGGATGAGGTCAGCTGAGCCTCCCGTTCCTGCAGCCCCAGCCAGCATCCCTGGCCCCGAGTTCTCACAGCTTCCTCTCCACCCCCCAACCCCGCTGCTACGGCTGCCTGGCCCTGCCTGCCCCATGGCGACTGGGGGCGGGGAGCTCCATCTTCCTTGTGGCCAGCCTGTCTTCATCCCCCATGGGCTCTGCTGAGTGATGGCAGTCATCTTTACAGAGGGCACCCCTCTTGTGCCCCCCCACCCCAGGCTGGCAGCCAGCTGGAGGAGGCACAGGTCTGTGAGGGAAGGCAGGAGCCGGAGGATGTCAAAGAAGCAGCCTGCCAATAACCCTCAGTCTGGGGAAGAGCCGCAGCGCTGCCAGCCCCACGGGCTGGCCCCACAGATCCGACATAATGCCTGTCTTTGACAGCCCAAAGTGAGCTGGTGATCTGTTATTCTCCTTTGGCCAGCTCTTTCTTATCACTATGATCAGGTTTCCTCTTTATACAGGGTTCCTTTCTGAATTACAGCCTCCTGAAGGGATTGCTGTCTATCCAGGCTGGCCTCCTGCAGCACTTCCCATTCTTCTGTCTCATTGGGATAGCTTGCTCCTGCGTCCTTGAGAAAGTCCCTTCCAGTGCAGCCAGCTCTCCTGAATGCCTTTCCACTCCCACGTGCCTCCCAATGGATCCTGCCCACTGGGGACCCCCAGGCTTATTCAAATTTGTTTTCCTGCAGTTTGAACACAGTTGTAGTCAGTAGTGGCCTGGAGTTGAATTTTTTGGAGCAGCTTGGTAGCTAAATATCATTTTGCCATGGTCTCTTGCAAATCTCAAAGTAAAAAGTTCACTCCTTTCTGATTTGTGCTATACTGGGTCCTTAAATCCTTTTACAGCAGTTTTATTATTCTGTTTCTGAGCGCAGCCTCACCATTACTTGGAGAGAGTTGGGATTCTTCTTTGGAAAAAAGACAAGAAGGAGAAGTTGAATCATTTTAAAGTCTCCAGGCTAAAAATTCTGTCTTATAACTGATGCTGGAGGAGAGAAAAATGTGTTTTATTTAATGTCATCTCAAGTCCTTCTGTAAAATTAAATGTATTTTAGTGTTAAAAGATGAGGAACATACCAGTGTCACGCAGTGGCAGGGCACGTGTCTATATGTGCGCCCCACCGCGCAGGTGGTACTGTGCAGTCCTGGCGGTGCACCGGCCATTTCTGACGTTACTGTGCAGTAGCATCACGGTAGTGCCTGCCCATGCTACGTAGCCATAGTGATGAACTGTGTTGCTGTAGTTCATTGCTACAGCGACACAGCAGCCACTCCCTGGTCACGTCTACATGTGACACTGGAAAAAACCCTGGTCAGACCCAGGTCACCCTCCCTTCCACTGTTCCTCTCTCACTTAAAATCAAGGGGCAGACACAGGAGTTGGGGTACAGCCTGTGAATGAGCACTACCTAGACACATTGTTGTATTACGGGCTAACTGGTAGTGACTTAGCCCAGGGGATTTGAAAGGGTAAAAGATGATTGGAGGACTTGGGATTCCCTTTCCTCACCAATCAGGCCGCAGAGACCCACCCTCCATGTCCCCTGATTGGCCCCTTGGGTCACCTGGAGGGGGATAAAAGGGGCAGCGTGGCTGACTCTGAAGCTCCTTCCTTGTGGTCCCTTGCTGGTCTCTCCTAAGAGCTGGCAAGAGCTGGGCCAGCGGGGCAGGAGCAATTGCCCCAGAAGATCCTGAAGGAGTGGGACCTGCAGGCAGCAGTTGGACCCTCAGCAGCGCGGCGTGTAGCTGGCAGGAGAAGATCCCCGCTGGGCTCCAGGATCGTCTACAAGAAGCTGCGGCCAGCAGGAGAGGCTCCCCAGCTCCAGCAAGGAGCTGAGCAGCGACCTGAGAGGTTCCCAGCTCTGACTGGAGGAGGTGGAAGCAGAGGCCAGGCAGCTCAACGTGAGGCCGGGGCTCCAGGAAGGTCAAGACCTGTAGCAGCTTGGCACTGTCCCAGCAGTGGTGGCTGTGTGGTGGAATTTCTGCCTACCATGGGGGAGATCTGAGGTCAAGTCCCAGCTGGGATGAGTGAAGTAATAGGGAGAAATTCTTGTTGCAGTGGAAAAGAGTTTTCTTCCAGGTACCCAGACCCTATATTCCTTGTTATTTGACATTTTGTATTTTGTGCCTTTTATATTTCACCAACCAGTATTGTTTGCGCTGCTGTTTGTGCTTTATATTTTGTTAACCCTGTCTTTTGTCAACTGGATGAATGTCTATGATTGTAAGTGTCTAACCTGTACTGAATCCTGCCCCCTCGGGGCGTTGTAGTGTCCCCTGTACCCTGTGGTTTATCCATGCTATGTTCCCACTACTTTTTTCTCCTTAAAAGGTATATGGTTAAGTCCCCAGTGATGGTCTGGCTCTGCTCTATAGGGGGAGGAGAGTCCCTACACCTCCCACAGCACTTGTGCACCTGCTTTTGATCCCTTCAGTTGCAGAGGGGGTACCTCTTGGAGTAACATTGGTGTAAAAGGCCCTGTGACCTGGGCCTGAATTACAGACTGTGACTGAGAAGAGCCACAACCCTGAACTCATTAACCAGGAGGGAGGGTTGGGGACCAGGCAGAGAGGGGCCCCATGCACCGTTTGGCCCAAACCTGAGAGTTTCTGGGGGTTGCTGCTTTGGGGCAGGAGGGATGGACAGAGAAGAGAGGTGGCCCTGGGACCAGAAGTAGGAATTGGATTCTCCCTCACCAGGATGAGCTTCAGCCAGAGATCTGCCACCATGAAAGTCTGTTCAGGTCTGAGCCTCTGACCCGGGTTATGGTTGTCTGTCACTCAGTCACTTGGGGCGCCTGTAGACATGCAGCACGGCTGCTCTGACACACTGTAATTGCAGCGTGTGGGAGTGGACGTGAGTCTGGTGCAGCATGGTAATTACCACACTTCAGCAGACTCCAGCGTCATCTGTATGAGGGTCTCTGCGCTGAAACATGGTGGTGGGTAGGTTTAACTAAAGCTCTTCCAATGAGCTGTAGTTAAAGCACCCCCTCCACCATTTCTCAGTGCGGGGACAGATGCCTGTGATGCTCCAGGAATGTAATTAGAGCAGCTCTCGGAGCGACTCTCCGAGAGCTGCTCTAATTACATTCCTGGAGCATCACAGGCATCTGTCCCCGCACTGAGAAATGGTGGAGGGGGTGCTTTAACTACAGCTCATTGGAAGAGCTTTAGTTAAACCTACCCACCACCATGTTTCAGCGCAGAGACCCTCATACAGATGACGCTGGAGTCTGCTGAAGTGTGGTAATTACCATGCTGCACCAGACTCACGTCCACTCCCACACGCTGCAATTACAGTGTGTCAGAGCAGCCGTGCTGCATGTCTACAGGCGCCCCAAGTGACTGAGTGACAGACAACCATAACCCGGGTCAGAGGCTCAGACCTGAACAGACTTTCATGGTGGCAGATCTCTGGCTGAAGCTCATCCTGGTGAGGGAGAATCCAATTCCTACTTCTGGTCCCAGGGCCACCTCTCTTCTCTGTCCATCCCTCCTGCCCCAAAGCAGCCACCCCCAGAAACTCTCAGGTTTGGGCCAAGCGGTGCATGGGGCCCCTCTCTGCCTGGTCCCCAACCCTCCCTCCTGGTTAATGAGTTCAGGGTTGTGGCTCTTCTCAGTCACAGCCTGTAATTCAGGCCCAGGTCACGGGGCCTTAGCACACCACAACATGGTAGTAACCTTGGTGTAAAAGCCAGTTGTGAGCTCTGCCAAATCTCAGCTAGGTCAGGGACTCTGCAATGTTTGGGCTCGGGACAAAATAGCCAGTTGTGCCCTTTTGATGGGCGGCGAGCTTTGATCCCCATCTTCCCCTGCAGCTCTGTCTGTCTGTCCAGCTGTCTGTCAATTTGGCGTGGGTGCCGCTGCATTGAAACAAAGGGGCTCCATGTCTCCGGCACTGGGGATCAAGCACAGACTGCTGCAGACCCCACAAGAGCTCCCCACCACTCCCCTGACTTCCACAGGGGCCTTTCCTCCCTCCTCGAGTTCCCCCTTCCCTGCCGCTCCCCTCTTCCTACGCCTGTTTCTGCAGAGCAGCTGCGCAGTGCCTGGCGGGATCTGGGGGAGGCAGCAAAGGACTGGGATCCTCCTCAGGTTCCTTCCAGGGAGGCTGCGGTGGGTGGCAGAGACCCAGGGGCAGGAAGGGGCAGGGGGGCAGGAGCAGGAGCGGTTTGAGGGTCAAGCGTGGGGCTAGGGACTCAGTGTCTCTGAGAAAGTGCAAGTGAGAAGCAAGGGGGGACTTTTGGAGGCGACTTTTATTGGACCAGATGTCAAATTTGGGAGCAATGTTAGACAAGGGCACAGAAGAGGGGCACCCGGTCCTCAGAAACCTCTCGAACTAACCAAAAAGACTGTGACTGGGAGAAAAATGTGACAGAAAAAATAGAAATTGTATAGGTGGGAAAGAACTCCCCACTTCAGTTGGTCCAAGAAAAGATGTCCCTAAAATCACCTGGATCCTTGCATGTTGGCCAGCCCGTCATGGTGAGAACAATCCTCCAACCCTACTGGGAGGAAGGATATGGCTTTTATTCAAATGGCACAGACACAGCCAATCACGGGGCAGAGCATGTGATGCTAGGGGACAATGGCCAGGGGGTTGCCTAGCGCAGCGTGATTGTGATCCAGTTCCATTCCATACAGCCAGAGAGGAAAGATTAAGCCTGTAGTTATATGGCCATGACCTCTCATTACACGATCAGTGTTTCTAATCATCTACTCCCCGCAAGTTGAAGATAATGAGGAATACACCTGATAGGAGTAAAATATTACAAAAAATACAAATGGAAGTGGCGAATCCTAAGTTGTGACCAATGTTTCTGCACAGTCCCAACGCCGCATGGGTCAGATCTGATGCTACGGTGCAGTAGCAAACGAGCCCGTCAATGCTATGTCACCATCACAATGACCTATGGCAACACAGCATCTCGTGTAGATGCACCCAGCAAAGCCCAGGCCACACACTGGAGGCATCACAACCAAAGTCTGCATCTTGGGAGGCAGGGACACCAGCAGGGGGGGGCTGGCTGCAGCAGCTGTGGCAGCTGTGCTGGCAGTGGTGGTGATTGTGTCAGAGCCTGTGATCACATGGGGACCAAACGCTAAGGACCACAAGCAACACTCATCCTGGCCTTGCCCGGTTGGGGCACTCCACTCTACAAACGTACTACGACTGTAACATCTGTGTACAAGTAACTTCCAGCACTTGGGAAAATACAGCACCTGGGAAAAACAAGCTAAATCATGTCTCACCAAACTGGCATCCAGCTGGATTGCGGGCAGGGTTTGACCTTTAAATACACTAGACTGGGTTGTGCCATCTGAGTTGACTTAGGAACCGACAGCAAGAATCTGTGTCCACCCATCTAACGAGAGAGGGGGAGAGAGGGAGGACGACACTTTATGAGTAAGGCTCACAGAAATTTGCTGCCAGCAGAGGAGTGAGGAGACTCGGATATTCAGGTCTCTCCCAGGATCTGGACGGGGTGCGCTCTCTTGACCCCAGGGCCCTGTGCTGACTCTCTCCCCCTAACAAGCCACTCTCATTGTGCCCTCCGAACCATGGCCTGTATTAATTCAGCAGCGATACGCTCCACTGAAACACCTTGCAAACCTCCAAGCTATAGCTCACCAAAGGTATCAGCAACGTCTTGGAATGTGTTAAAAATGCTACCATTAGTTTAGCAAAAAGAAACCCTGGGAAAGGAGGAGGTGGAGCAGAAATAGGTCGCAACAGAAGTTATATTAACCAACCATTTACACGTTTCTCATGAGATTTAGGCAGGGTTTACACAGACCATGAAAAACCCAAACGCTTCTCAGAGGAAAAACATCCGATGCATGGACCGAGAAAGAGAGTGCAAAATCAAACATCTGCTTCCTACAGCACTGGAGGTTAGAAACAAAGCCAAGCCACAGTACAATGTATGGATATGGATATGGATATGGATATATCATATATACCTCAGTGAGGTAATGGGTAAATGGTCACTGGTAGCCAATGGATTTGCTGGCAACGCTATTTCCAATTTCATAAAGAAGGTGATGACGACAGCCCAATCTAACAACATGCACACGTTTTAGTTCAGCATGTCTGCGACTCCAGGGCACTCAACAGGGCTGCTCCCATGCTGGTTTCTTAGCAAGCTGCATCAGTGTTTGCAGGAGCAGGGTACGACACAGAAGGAAACAACCCTGTCTGATTTTAAATGTGACGAGCAGAGTTGTGTAATGCTTGAAGGTCCTGATCTCCCGGGGATGTCTGCACTG
Organism: Alligator sinensis; assembly: GCF_000455745.1. Lineage (NCBI taxonomy): Eukaryota > Metazoa > Chordata > Crocodylia > Alligatoridae > Alligator > Alligator sinensis. The sequence goes on from NW_005843595.1 coordinate 8,874, forward strand.
TTGTATCTGTCTTTTCACCGTCTGTCCATTAAAATGGTTATGTACCACAGGCAAAACTCTGCCTACACCAATGCCAAAACTCCCATTTAATTCAGTAGGGCCAAGCTTTTTAGCCTTGCCCTCAGGAGTTGGGCTTATATAGCACAATATGAGTCACAGACTCCTAGACCTGCAAGCAGTTTACACTCAACATATAGGACTATCCTCAAATTTATTGTTTTTCATGTCAGGTAATCAGTAGCCTAGATTTGTGCCAATTGCTAATAAAGGCACAAACAAGAAAAGATCATCCTCTCAGGTAAGAAGTCAGGGCCCGGGGAGATGTCAAACCTGGAAGATGGTGATGTCCAAACTGGAAGATGACGTGCAGCTGGCCATGCCGTGCACTGCGCAGGAGTCCCCGCGTGGCGTTGTTCCACACCACCTCACACAGTCTTTTCAGAAGGAAGTGAGCAGGATATAATGCTGGAAGATGTGCTGTATTGTGTTTGGTCGTATGACAGAGACCCTTGTCTTCAGCCAAGGGAGACAACAGAGCGACAACACTATAGAAGGCACTGCAGCCCAGCGGCCACAGATTAGGAAACAGTAGCTTTGACCCAGTTCTGCGGTGTGTAAAATGGGGGCAAAACTCTTCACCTCCTGCACTAGGGGCTAGGCTGTTAATTAGCAAAAGCCAGCGCAATCCTTGATCAGCAGAAATGCCCCACAGCAGACACAGAGGTTAGATGCCTCATCCTGAGGAGCAGCAGGGAGCAGCACTGCCCAGGGAGAGCACAGCTTGGAGATTTGGTAGGAGATGGAAGACATGTCTGCAAATTAATTGATTCTTTTCCATAAGGAGAAGTGAGGTCGTTGATAGGTGCCTCAGCACTGTTGAAATATGGGATGTGGAAGTGAGATTTGCTGTCATTTCCCACTCAGACCTGTGGCAGAGTCTCTGGACACAGGGTCCATCCCACAGAGTGTGCCCAGAGGTGTACCCAGCTCCCAGCCCCCCGACACGTGTCATAGGGTAAACTGGCCAAATCAGGTCATCTCGAGGCTCACGGGCGGGAATCGTGAAACCAGTGACAATCCTCCCCTGGGCATCTAGATGGTAGGAATTTTCTTCCATGGTCTTCAGAAACAAACTGGGGGAGAAGCAATGCTTATCCTGGTTTGCCCTTCACTGACCTTTCCTGAACCGGCTGTTTCTCTATGGCCTATCTTTATTCTGTTAGATTTATATCCCAGCCTGTCCAAAAGGCTCTGGTGATACCTGTCACTTTTCATGGGAATGTTCTTGTTTCTCCGAAAAGTTTGAATCGCACCCAGTAAACAGCCGTTGCCAGGTAAAGACGGGAGGATGAAGGAATGAACACATTTATTGTCCTTTCTCATTTGTTTCTGCTACAGAAAGACAAGACCGAAGAAATGACCAACGACATGACAAATGTAAGGACGTGGTCTGTGCCTGAGGGACCAGACATCGTACATCCAGCGGTAAGACAATATGATGAGAGAAAAATAGCTGAGAGAGACTTCGGAGAAGAGGAGGCCAATGCCACAAAGTTTGTCTTCACAGAGAGAAAGAGAAGAGCCGGCAGACTGCCGGGATGTGTGAAGAGACGGAGTAGAGGAAAACCAAGCCCGCTGTTTTCCCAGCAGTCACCTGGCCTGTCTCCAAAAGGAAGCAGGCCACTGCCCCTAGGCAGAGAGTTTGGGGAAGAAAATCTTGCAGAGGCTGAACCAGCAGTGGTACCTGCTCATCAGGCTGGCAATATTGCTCGTTTACACAGGGAGGGCATGTGCATGGGAGCTCTGCTCGAGCATCCCACGCCGGACTTTCCTCTTAGACAAACTTACTTTCAGTACGAATCACCCAGAAAAGACAGCACATTACAAAACTGTTTCATTAGGGGAGATATTTCTACTTACTGCAAACCAGATCACCCTAAAAGAGGCATTCTTGGAAACTTCTTTTCACAGATCAATGTCCAGGGGAAAGTGCTCGGTTCGGAGGAACCAGTCCAAAGCGACAGGGAAATCCCAAGGCAGCTTCAAGTCGCCGAGCTTGTACAACCCACATGAGGGGGCAGCAGGAAGCCAAGTTACTACATGGCAGCTCAGGGGCTCAAACCTTGTACATCCCGCCTGGACACACTGACCAAGCCAAGGGCAGTCTGCAGAGTAACTCTACCCCAGACTGGCGGGCAGCGTGCAAGAAAGCTCTTCTTTTCACTGCGCCAAAAGATATTTCCTGAATAGGAAGTACTGCATAAGGCAGTGCAGGGAGCTCGCAGCAAGCCCCTGCCAACAAACACAGCTGAGCCTCAGCCCACGCAGTCATCGACCTGTATTCATGCTGATGCTTTCTCGGAAGAAATATGTGATGAACTAATGAGCAAACTGGTCTCTTCACACAACCTACATGCTCAGGACAGCGCAGCTCCTGGAAGTGATCCTTCACGGGTCAGTACAGATGTAGCTGAGTCGGTGCTAAATAAGCTTTCCGCATGCCAGGTCACAGACCTGCAGCCGTCTGAAGATCAGGGTCTCTCCCCTGACACATAAACTGGAGTAAATAATTTTGCCCGTCAACGTGTCTCTGACCTTCTGCAAGAAAGTGCTTCCCGAGTCTCAGTTTGTGCAGACATGAAAAGCAACAAGAGCGTGTCAGCAGAGAGCTTCGGTGTTTTGATCAGGGGAGAAATGACTGATGACCAAGACGAAGAGCCCTTAGCAAAAGCACCCTCTTCAGCTCTGTCTAAACCTCTAGAGCCTGGGGAATTTGATGAGAAACTTTTAGAAGATGCTACCAAAAGCACGGCCCGATGCCAGCGTCCCACACCATCTGCTCTGCAGAGGTGTCACAGATTTTCGGAAGATGTGATCAGCAGGCTCTTACATAACATTGGCCTTCCACCACCAGCACATCTTCCTCTACAGAAAAGAAAACAGGACTTGCAGAATTTGACTTGATTCACATGAAGGTAAGCAGTAAAGTGATGGCAAAAATCACTAAAGATGAGATCTCTTCTTGCCAGCATATTGAACATCTGCCTTCCAGGGAGGATGATTTGACTCAAACAACTGCTGATCCAGTCTATAACAAGCTTTTGACACAGTTCCAGACCAAATTCAACATGCAGAAGTGTATGTATGATTATTTCTGAAGCTCTGTGTGACTTGGTCTTCCAAGAGATCTCTGGGAATCCATTGCTGAGCTCTCTTTCTGGAGAATCACCACTTCACCACGGTGCCAAACCTGACAATATCATCGCTCATGCACTAAGAGACGTTACTGAGCCGTTGGATAAGTCAAACCATTTATCATCAGATCTTAGTAAAATAGTTTCTCTCATCATAGCAAAACTAGCAGCAAATCTTTTGTCAACATTTTCTTCCCTCTTTCCCATTGTGGATTTGGATGCAGAAAAGACTTTGTTAGAGAAGGATGAAAGTAGAAAGATACTCGAGCAAAAGCTATGTTTACCGGCACTTTATTAGCCGGAAAACTCTATTAACAGGCATCCGAGGGACACAGCAAAAGCAAAACCGGAAGGACCGCTTCCGGTTTTTGCCACTGGCATGAGCAGAGTTCTTGCCACTTCGGACCACGGCCCAGAGCAAAGCAGCCTGCGCAGGGCCCCACTCCCTGTCCCCCAGCACACTGATGCCAGGGAGTGCACCAGTTGGTGCACATTTGATTAACCAGAATATTTGATTAACCGGCATCCCCCATTCCTGGGGGATGTTGCATAAGAGAGCTTTCACTGTACATGCTTTGCAGGTACTCCTGTCCAAACATCAGATGAACATGGATGAACATGAACTTAAAAAGAGAGAAGCTTTAGCAGCAATTTGATCATGGGCTAAAAGCATCTCTATGTAGGGAAGGTTTCTAATTGGTAAAGGCTCTCATATCTTCCAGCCAGAGGCCCAAGGCAGAAGACAATGCAGTGGCTGGAAGATGCAACTGGACAGATTGATTCTAGGAATACGGTGCACACTATTTTCTTGTTACACAACAGGTTATTAACTAAAGGAAGAACTTACCCAGGGGTATGATGAATTGTCCCTCACCTGAAGTCTTGCAATGAAGGCTGGGTCTTTGTAAAAGACAGGCTGGAGCATCACCTGACATTATTTGGGTCCAGGCTGCAGGCAGGTACAGGGAGGGATCAGACAAGGGGATCACTGTGGCCTCTCTCTGCCCTACCAATCTATGAAGACTTTGTACATTTGAGGCCTTAGTGCCTCCTATCTCCTTTCCATCCTTTGGACTGTCCTTCTCTGGACTTCCTCTAGTTCTTCTGTCATCTTCTGACATGCCAGGGGTGAGAACTGCTCTCTCCTCCCTCATTCTAGATGAGAAGTTTTCCCTGTATCCACTCTTCTTTGCAACAGGGTCCATGCTGTTAGCCCCTGGCTGCTTTTCTCATTCCTTAGGCTCATTGCAGTCCTGGTACCCAGTAGTGTAGGTGAAGGATACCCATGCTGTGTCTTCCCTCTGCTCAGGTTGGCCGGTTCTGCAGGATTTGTATGGACTGTCTTCCCTTCCACACAATCTGCTGCTCTAATCTTCCCAATACAGTAGGTAGCTCGGGTCTGTTCCCTTACTGCTGCTCAGAGCGATGCCAAATGGCACATTGCATTGGTCAGGTGCCATGTCCAAGAATCCTGCGGGTTGAGCAATACTTCCTGAACTGGGCTGTGCAAGCCCCACCCCCCGGACACAGAGAGGTGCAGAAAGGAACTAGCAGAACTCTTTTGGTAGGGAACGGAGGGTGGACAGCAAAGGCAGTGGTAGAGCCAGAAAGCATTTTCAGGGGTGACTAGCACGTGCAGCAGGACTAGGCAGGAAAAATTTCATAGACATCATCATCATCAGGGCTGGAAGGGACCTCGGAAGATCATCAAGTCCAGCCCCCCGCCCAAAGGGCAGGAAGTCAGCTGGGGTCATAGGATCCCAGCAAGATAAGCATCCAGTTTGCTCTTGAAGGTGTTCAATGAAGGCGCTTGAACCACCTCCGGTGGCAGGCTGTTCCAGACCTTGGGGGCTCGGACAGTAAAGAAGTTCTTCCTTAAGTCCAGCCTGAAACGGGCTCGGACAGTAAAGAAGTTCTTCCTTATGTCCAGCCTGAAACGGTCTTGTAGTAGTTTGTGACCATTCGACCTCGTCATCCCTTGGGGTGCTCTGGTGAACAAACGTTCCCCCAGATGCTGGTGGTCACCCCTGATAAACTTGTAGGTGGCCATCAGATCACCCCTGAGCCTGCGCTTTTTCAGGCTAAAGAGCCCCAGGGCTCTCAGCCTGTCATCGTAGGGTCTGTTTCCCTGACCTCTGATCATGCGCGTGGCTCTTCTCTGGACTCTCTCAAGCTTCTCCACATCCTTTTTGAATTGTGGAGCCCAAAACTGGACACAGTACTCCAGCTGCGGCCTCACTAAGGCCGAGTACAGGGGGAGAATGACGTCCCGGGCTTCGCTTGATAATCATCTATGGATGCAAGCCAGCGTTTTGGTCGCTTTACTAGCTGC
>NW_005843595.1:17905-49004 GCF_000455745.1 Alligator sinensis
GCCCCTTTTCTCTACACGATCCCTCCTGTACAGGGTATAGCCATCTATCCCCGTGGTCCAGTCATGGGTGGAGTCCCGCCAGGTCTCCGTTATCCCTATGACATCGTAATTGTTTGCACTGAGCAGGAGGATGAGCTCCTCCTGCTTATTCCCCAAGCTCCTGGCATTAGTGTACAGGCAGGCAAGTGCCCCCTGGGGGGCTCCTTCCTTGCCCACAGATTTTACCAGGGCTGGGGCAGGGGTGGGCTCCCTGAAGCGCCGTGATGCAGGCATTGCACAAGGGAGGGGGAAGGAAAGAGAAACTGTGAAGATGTTATGAGGAGGAGGGAAACCCATGGAGGCAGGGATGGGGCTGAGCTGAGGCTCCCATATGGAAGACTGTTCCCCACTTGACTTCAGCACGTAGCACAGATGGGGCCCTCAGTGCATGCATGGACTCGACTTCACCTGGTCATTCCTGGCACCAGTGGGAACCGTGGCTGGGAGGACAGCCCCACACCACTGCCTGCCCTTGGTGTGTGGCTGTGTAATCCTGAGGGGCACAGGTCAAACCGGGTCCTGCCTGACTTTTTTTCATAGTTTCATAGTTTCTAGGGTTGGAAGGGACCTGGGCAGATCATCTAGTCCGACCCCCTGCCATGGCAGGAAAGAGTACTGGGGGTCAAACGACCCCAGCAAGATGGTCATCTAACCTCCTCTTAAAACCCCCCAGGGTGGGAGCCTGCACCACCTCCCTTGGAAGCTGGTTCCAGACCCTGGCCGCCCTGACCGTGAAGTAGCGCCTCCTGATGTCCAACTTGAACCTTCCCTCCGCCAGCTTGTGACCGTTATTCCTGGTCACTCCTGGCGGCGCTCGGGGGAACAGGGACTCCCCCAGTGCCTGCTGATCCCCCCTGACTAGTTTATAGCAGGCCACAAGATCCCCCCTCAGCCTTCTCTTCTGGAGGCTGAACAGGTTCAGGTCCCGTAACCTTTCCTCATAGGACCTTCCCTGCTGTCCCTTGACAGCTCTTCCCTGCTGTCCCTTTTATTTTACCCTTTCCATGGAACTGTTCGAGACACTGTCTGACAATGCTGGAAAGGAAGATCCTCCTGGACCAGAAGAAATGGGGGTCAATACAGGTATGCACGGGGAAGTGACACTGGCTAAGTTAGGTGATGTACTCACGGTCATGCAGGAAGTCTGTAGCTAAGCCAGCAAGTGACCCAAGGCCTCCTGAATCCGCATTCATTGACCTGCCCAGAGACCATCATTGCTGCTGCACCTCCCATGCAGCACTGAGAGTTGGCTCCTGCCCTTCAAGCACACAGTTGTGCAGCACTTGGCCACAGCAGAGGATCCCATTGAGCTGGGTATTGGTGCCCACCCTCACACACATGTTGTAGCACACAGAGCTTAATCCCTCTGCTTGTAGACTCCGTTTTGGTCAAGTGCAATGGCTGAGTGGTTACAAGACTGGAATGGAAATCTAACAGTGTTTCCCTGTGCAAAATCAAATCCTGTCCCCAGGAGAGGCAGGCTTCTGGAGGAAGGGCATTGCCTAAGTGACCTTTGGAGACCCTTGCTTTCTTCTTCTGCATGAAGTGACTGCTCTTTTCTCCACAGCAGCTGCTGCCAGTGCTCCAGAAAAACCGGCTTCGTTTCTGAAGAAGATCCCAAATGCACTGGCCAGAGCATGGTAGTAGTAGTATATAGGCTCACCGCACATCAATGCAAATGTGAAAGGTGGGCAGGACTGGAAGTCCCACCCCGTAGCCCCACCCTTTCCCCTTGTATGGTGCATGACATCACCAGCCCCGCCCTCTGACCCCAGTCAGGTGGTGCGTGACACCACCAGCCCTGCCCCCTGACCCCAGTCATGTGGTGTGTGACATCAGCAACTCCGCCCCCACCCCAGTCACCAAGACATGGTCCATGATGTCGTGGAAACACACGCAGCATACTTTTGGGTCAGGTCAGCAGAAGCTTTTATTCAAAAGAAACTACAGCTGTAGGGGGGACTCCAAAGTGACATGGATTTCCCAAGCACTTGGAAGGGGTCCCCCCCAAGAGCAAAATCAGGAGGCTTATATACTTTTTAACAGTTGCTTACAACTCACGTGATCATATAGTGAAATTAGCATGAAAAGCAGCTATAATATTACTTCATTATTTCTTTGCTGTAATCAGGATGGGAACTAATGGGGGAGGCGAGGTTAGTTCACAAACCTCCTTCTTGCACCTGCAAATCAGAGTTGTACATACTTTTTGCTATCTTCAAGGCCGCGGTGAGCGAAGCAGTTGCAGAGGAGTTACAAAGAACAAACACTTTCTCTTATCTGTTCTACTATACAGAGCCAGCAATTCTCCACAAAGCGGTTATGTCATCTTATAACTAAAATAATCAAAGTTTAAGGCATATATTTACATCCGAAGGGCAGTCCATGCAGACCCCCAAAGCCCAACCCCTCATGCTGCAAGAACTGCCCTAGATCACATCGTGCAGTTATGACCTATCGCCCAGGACCCCGAAGCAGACGTTGAGCATTTGGAAGACAGTATCTTTGTGCCATGGTTTAAATTTGTCCTCAAGCATTTGAATGCACCACATGGGTGTTAGTGTGGGGTAGGTGTGGGAGAAGCAGTTACCAGACATGTCGACACAGGAGGCTATGTTAAAGGAAGTTTATTACGCTCCTGGTGAAGCTGGCAGCTTTGGCAGGGTGAACATGCTTTTTGAAGCCACCAAAAGGCACAATAAGGTTCTGAACAAAAGCGGGGTGGCCACCTGGCTTTCAGATCAGGATGCTTACACCCTACACAGACCGGCAAGAAGATGTTTTAGAAGAAACAAGACTGTTGTTTCAGATATTGATGCATACTGGCAGGCAGTTTTGGTGAATATGCAGCAGTTTTCCAAGCACAATGGTGGGGTTTAAATTCGTCTTAACAGCAATAGACATATCAAAGTATGCCTGTGCCATGGGTCTATGGTGAGCAAAGAAATTTCTGCCCTGAAACAAGCTAGGCTGCATATTTAGAAAATGTACGAGACATGAGGCCTTTGTCAGAAACCGGGGATCATGCACTCAGGAAATGTCTGTTATTCCAGGACAGAGGTCACAACTCAGGAAACGCCTGGTGCTATGCTGCTTTGCTACCACAACATGTTAACGGCTGCTTAGCTTCCGCAAAGGGGTTTTAAAATCAGCTAGACCAAAAGCAAAAGGGTTTTGGGAACCATAACCAGACACCCTGAAAATAGCTTATTGCTGGGGGATTTTGCTAACAGCATTATAATTCTGTTGCTTATAGAAAAGTACCAAGTAAAGCACACATGCGTCAAGTTTTTCCCGCCTTTCCACCCCTATATAGAAGTACTATGTATCACTGTCACTTTATCTTTTTGAAAAAGTATAAAAGGGTCCTGTGTTCTTTGTTCGGGGCCATTTTGCCTCTTTGTTGGCTATGGTCATTTGCTAGCGAATAAACTGCAGTATACAGCCTTTACCCGTGTTGTCTGGATTCTATGCGGCTAGACAACGAACACCGGAGAGTTTTCTCCCACCACAGGTCTAAACGACAAGTCAGTGGTGAAATAGGTCGGGCCTTTAAAACCATTTTTACAGAGGGCCGTGTACCTCGAAAATTACAGACTGATTGGGGAAAAGAATTTTTAAATAAGTCTTAAAGCAAGCTGTTAAAACAGTATAATATTCACCATTTCATGATGAATAGTGATGTGAAAGCAGCGGTGGTAGAGAGGTTTAACAGAACATTAAAATCAAAGATGTGGAGGTATTTTACAACCCGCAACACCTTTCAGTACATTGATGTGTTACCAGAGTGTATAAAGAGCTACAACCACAGTTTTCACAGAACTATCCGCACCAGGCCTTTTGACGTGGACTTCTCAAACTCTCCACGGGTGTGGAAAGCCATGTACGGGGACTATTTCAAAATAAAACCAGCAACACCCATGTTTAGAAAAGGAGACCACGTGAGGGTGTCTAGGACCAAAGGGAGGTTTGAAAAAGGTTACGAACAGACATTCACCGATGAGATTTTCATAGAGGATGAAGTCCTTAGACACGTGCAGACACCTGTATACCACCTAAAAGATTACGAAGACAATCCTATCGAGGGTTCTTTCTACCCTGAAGAACTATAAAAAGTGAACCCCAAACAGGACAGTTTACAGGGTTGAAAAAGATCTAGCATAAAAGGAAAGGGAAGAAAGAAGCGGTTGTTGGTGAAATGGTTGGGGTGGCCATCTAAATTTAACATCTGGGTGGAAGCCTCCCAAGCTTGTAACATATAAGGGTGCACCAGTCAGAAGGCCGAGATGTGTGATGGTGACTTTTACATCACTTTGCCCAGCAACGCTTGTGCCAGCATTTTTCCGCAGAACACCAGCTCGAGCTTTACCATACAGCTGGTTAAACCTCTGGATCTGCTGGGGAACTGGGAGCTAGGGTTAGCAGAAATACAATACCCACACAGCTGGGACAACATCAATGAAGGCACCCCTTTCAAAATCATTTCTGGGACAGAAAAAAAAGGGTATATCCTGCCTTGGGGGTATTGTACAACCATCACAGAGTTACTGGATCTTAAGAACAATACAATTACCACCAACCCTACTCTACCTGAATTAGTTATGCACTATGACCAAGCAATTGGGAAAGTGAGACTTAAATCCAAAGATAAAACTTATGGCTTTTATTAGCATGGTGAGCTAGCCTAAATTTTGTGAATGCTACCCGGAGTCTCTGTTAAAAAACCATCCTTCCCAGCTGATATTACTGGTGGGTTCAATTTGCTGTATGTCTGCACGGACATTGTGGAACATCAGCGTGTCGAGGAGTTTTCGGTTCCTTTGCTACACTGCATCCCTGTCCATGGGAGCAACAACGAGCTTGTCACCATCACATGTGACAACCCGCGTTATGTCCCCATCAGTCAGCACCACATCAACACAATCAGCATTGAAATAAAGATGGATCAGAACAAACACATCTCATTTCACTTTGGTAAGGTGATTGTTAAGCTTCACCTCTTCCCCTGGAAGACTTTGAGATTTTAAAATAAGTACAAGCATGGTGGTGATGGTAAAAAACTATGGGGACCCTAATTTTTACAGAAATTATTATAAAGCCCAGGCTGGGTATGGTCTTCCCAGATATCAGGGGGTGCCCGTGATGTACGGGGCTGGTGTGGGAGGCATATTTTGCAGCCTCTTTAGAAAAGCCGTTCTGCTTTAGAGAAGGGGTCTGGAGATTAAGCCCCATGCTAAAAATACAGCACAAAACATAGCCAAAGATGTGACCAGTCACGTCTCCCGAGCTGTCCTAGATAAGGTGGTCAAGCAGGCAAAGCATGAGGGGTCCGGCCTCATGTATATTCGAAAAAGAACCTTAAAAGAAAGAGAGACGTACCGGACTCCGGACCTGGAGGACTTCCTCAACCCCTTAAAAAGGAGAGGGTAAGTCGATGGGGCAGCCAGACATGAAAAACCAAGAAGCAGCGTGGGAGAAAGAAGGGGCGCTCTCCTGGAGGAAACAGAAATATATTTTAACCGCCATGGCCTTTGTTCACTGCGGGTCTGAACAATGTGCCAAATGCGAACTGGATGTGTTTCAAATAGCCCCTACGCAGACCTGCATTGAGAAAAGCCTCTATGTTGAGATCCCCCAACTCTTGGCTATTACTGAGTCCAGCCGCCTTGACTTTTCCATAGCTGGGAATGGTGAAGATTACATGGATTTGAACAACACGCTGCTGCACCTTTGCTGCAGGATTGTAAAAGGCGATGGAACTGATCCTGATGCCGGGGCAGCGGTGGGTCTGGTGAATTACCTGCTAGCCTCTGTCTTCAGTCAGCTGGATGTCACTCTGGGAGAGCGTCTCATCAGCCACAGCAACAACTGTTACCCTTACCGAGCCTTCATCGAATCGGTTCTCAACTACAGCGACGACACCCTTGCCACCCAATTTTCTGCCGGCCTGTTTTACAAAGATACCCCCGGGCATCATGAAATGGTGGCATAGGATGGTGATAGTCAGGGGTTTTGGAGATGGGCAAACCTGACAGACTGGAGCAAAAAGACAGAGCTGCTTGGTCATCTCCATAGTGATTTGTTTTTTTCAAGAAAAACTGTTGCTGAATGAAAATTACGCTGACACGCAGCAAAGATGCCTTCTGCTTGATGGGCACCGCAGAGGCTGGCCCATGTAAACTATAAATCACATCTGCCTCACTTTTTGTGGAAAAAGTGAAGGTAGCCGTGGGTGTCCGACTGGGCCACGTGGAGGCCTTGCTTACGGCCAATGCTAAATACCCCGTAGACCACGTGGGTATGAAAGTGTTTAGCATTCCTGCTTTAGTGGGAATTATGCTAAGCATCCCTTTAACTTTAAACATTACAAAATTAATTTTGTGGCCCTCTATGTGGATGGAGAACAAACCCCAACAAAGCCCTTACAACCAGATTTTGAGAACGGGAACTGCATGAGAGAGTACATGCAGCTGGTACAGACAGCCGGTAAACATACGAAAGACCGGGCCCTGATAATCAGCCGTGAGGAGTTTGCTCTGGGGTACACTTGTTTGCCTTTGACCTGTCTCCTGACCAGGAGTGTGCTGATCATTATTCACTGATTATAACCAGGAACCTGAGAGCAGAAATACGCTTTGCTTTGGCTTTGCCCACCACGGTGAACATGATCATCTACGGGGTCTTTGATGATGTCATAGGAATAAATCAGAGGAGAAATGTCCTGTTTGACTACGTGTGAAGATGGACACTGAACAGCTCGTCAGGGTTTTGTCCTCAGACCCTTATGCCAAAGAAACTTTCTTAGACGTTTTCCCCAGCGACCGGCTTCCTAAGACTCGACTGTCTGAAAGGCCCCTGAGCTTGGTGGTCAACACGCACCCGCATAATCGACCTGGGGAACGCTGGTTGGCTGTTTACCTGGAGGATCGGAACCGCGGAGAATTTTTCGACTCGTACGGTCACCCCCCAAACAGCGCTCTCTTTCCTCAAAGCATTATGCTGTTTTTAAACAAGAACGCCACCAACACAGCTTTTCAGATTAAACAGTTACAAGACCCCCAGTCTGTCACCTGTGGATACCACTGTGTGCTTTTCCTACACCCCCGTAGCCAGGGGCTATCATTTGAACAGATTTGAAAATTGTATTATTCTGATGATTTAGCACAAAATGATAGGGTGGTGATGCATTTTGTAAAAAGTAAATGTAAAAATTTCTGTGTGGCCAGGCCTGCTCAAAACATGTTTCAACATGCCCAGACATGTATTTCTTGCAATGACTTTCATGAATGCTTTGTCTAAATAAAACACTCAGCTGACATTGTGTAAATAGAGCTGTTGTTATTTAAGTGTGTGTGCATGTGTGTTTTCATTCAAAAAATCCTCTGTAGACAAAACTTTATAGCAGTATAGAACAGTTTATTTCAAAGTGTAAAACCTTATATGGAGAGCCAATGTCTTTTAGAGACAGTTTTTCACTTCTTAGGCAGTGTTGTTGGTGTTTCTTGGTCTGAGGCAGATCCTGTTAGGAGTTCCAGATGATCATGATTCACGACATTGTCCATAGCAGAAGATGGTACGTTCAGCTCGGCCATGGCGTTCATAAAGATGTCCCAGCCTTTAGGCTGACATTTAGTAGTCCCGGTGTGAGTCTGAAGTGTTTTCTGGACCAAGTCAAGCATGTTAGACCCCTTGACGAGCATCCCTTTGTAGACAAAACCCCCCTGATCATCCAAGGAAGAAATATCCTTGTGTTGGTTCAGCTTAGTGACAGTACTTTAGCATTTTTCCTGTATTGGGCATGCACGTTATCCAATACTTACTGAACGACTGTGTCGGGGTCTGTTGGGGTTTCTAGCGGGGTCTGTTCCGGCAGAAACAGGGTTAATTTCCCACTGTCCAGATCACCCTGCTTTACGTAGGTCAGGTATTTCTGAAGCACGGTGGCATACAGTTTAGCCTTATCATATTCTGCTAACCCCGGGCTTTGGAGAATATCCCTCATTTCAGCATCCAATAAGCAGGTTGCCTCGATTCTGATATTTTCCTGAGGCGGTGGGGGAGCCCTTAATTGTTCCAGTTCATGTTTGGGCACCAGGTACATTTTTTCTGCGTGCTCCATTACTGGCTAGCCAAAAGCCCCGTAACCAGAGGGAGAGCAAAACTTAACAGGTCTGATAAAACCCCAGACATGGAGAAGCAGTTTTAAAACACCCAAATTTCTTTTTACGCGGTTAGACATGTTCCCCTTCTACCGTCTCGAGAGCTAAGAAGAGGCCACCACTGCATCATCTCTTTTTATTCCCACCTGCTGTTTTTTTAAAAGTGTAAGCAGCCGGTTGGTCGGGAGGAAAAAGCCCGGTTCTTAATCTAAAAGCGTCTGGGGTAAAAGCTCTTAAATCAACCATCAGATACCTGTAAGGTGTTTTAGTGGCATCCTCAAAAGCTTCTAGAAAGAACCGGGCCTTACATCTGCCGCACCAGGATCACTATCTGATGCTTATCCGTGGGGTTTTTAAACAAGACCATGTATTTTGTGTTAAGGGCGATGGTGCGGCTCCTTTTCCCTTGACAGAAAACACTTGGAACTATAGACATAATGCTGCGATTCCGATGGTGCACGTACTTGGTAAAGGCTTTCCCGATTTCACCGCTGTCACAGGCAGAGTCCATCAAATCATCTACCACAACCATATTTATTTTATTAGGGGAAACAAACAGTCGTTGTTGAGCCTGTCTGGTAGACTCTCCACAAACTTGATGAAAGGGTATTTACAAAGCAGTTCTTTATAAAAAGGCTGCCAACAGCGATAGCACCACACCACATTCTCAGGCATAACAGACAACATTCGATCAGCGTGATCCAAAAGGTTTTTTATAAAGTAACTTCTACCACCGGTGCTAGGGCCTGCCAAAACCACAGAAAAGGGGTGCTTCCATCGCATATCCATCTTTAAAATCCATAGGGGAGGCTGTTAAAGTTTTCTGTGAGGACTCTTTTGTCATAAACGACTTTCTGCGTTTTTCTCAAGGTTTTGGTTTCTATCGTCCACTTGCTTTTGTTCCTGACGATAGAGCGCTGTTGTATCACAATTGTTTTAGGGGTGTCCCCAGCGGGGTTTGCCCCATAATCTAGAACAAGATCTCTCAAGGTTTCAAAGTTGACTTTTTCACTGTTGGCCACATTCAGGGAAATCCCTTTCACCTTCAAGCAAACCTTTCCCCCAGACAAGTTGTACCTGTAGGTTTTTGGACCGGCCGACACAAACTCTGTGATGTGTTCATCTGGTGGGATTTTGTTGGTGAGCTCGCCTAAATAATCACCTACCAGGGGCTTCCAATCTCCACGGCTCACAAATATCACACAGTCTGTGTTGTTGTACAGACACTGGTCTTGCAAGCTGTCTAACAGCTCGGACAACTCTAAGCATACATAAGCGGTGGTGAAATAGGCTATAACGATGTGTGCATTACCAGAGACCGTGTAACGCTGATGAAATTTCACAGGTGGGAGAAAAGAGGTAGCCAAAGAGTTCGTCGGGGTCTCTAATGATGCTGGTGTTGGGCAAGTTGGTTCTCTGACCGAATTTACCCCATAAAGAATTTAGAAGTTATTTTGCTATTTGGCGCTTTGCAGGGTTGGGTTTGATATGCTCTGGACGTAAGGTCACACCTTTTTGCAAGAAATTGGCCACGTATCGCTCTTGTTTTTCTTGGTCGGTACACCAGGCGGGGTAGACCAAGGCTTCCTGCTTCTGTCAGAGGTGCATTTTTATGTACCATGAAAAAAGTGTGCTAGACCTCTTGGCAAAATGCCAGACTTCATAGATATGAGCTACTGTGTACCCCTTGGTGAAAGCTTTATTCAATTCTGGTGTGCACCACGTGCCCAGGAGGGCCCTCTCTTCACCGGTGTGGTCGCACTTTTGCTGTCTTGTTTCCGCGCAGAGGTGGCAGAGCATGAACATAGTTTCCTCTTCACCCTGGTGGGTAGCACGGGGAAAAAAAGGTTTTGCGGTGGGTACAGTTTCACTCTGGCTGTTCCAAATTAGCTCGACAGGGGTTGGAAATTGTCATGAATGATTTCAGGGTGTCCGGTTGGGTATTCCTTTGTTTTGTTTTTAAAGGGGTAAAGACTGCTAAAATTGTAATAGTGTATTTGTTCGCCGGGTTTAATTTGGTAATATAGACAGATAGCGCTATGGTCTGCAGTTCCAAAAACATAAACCTGTACATGGGCATGCAGACGGAGGCCAGCGTGATGTATTGGAAAGGATCTATGCAGCGTACTATGTTTTGGAGTTCACCATTTACTTTCACTCGGTCTACCCGCCGTGTCATTTTCATAATCTCATCCCTGTAGAGGCAGCAGGCCTCTTTCAAAGTTTTACGTCCTGCTGGCAATAATAGGCCGGCTTCTTCTGCATGTCAAAGGTCTTATCGCGGTTATTCTGATACCATTCTAAACACTGTCCTCTCTCACCGGACATCATGTTTTCAATGCTGTAGTAGTCCACCTTTGGGAGAGACCCCACAAAATTTTGGTTTTCTGCCATGTTAAAAAAATGTGGGAAATAACCTTTGCATCCTTCAAACCCCATCGCCTGTGGAAGTCTGCTAAGTTTCATTGGCAAACAGTTTAAAGAATCTATGAAATGGGTGCCTTGCCTGGTCACTTCAGTGCACATGAGTTTACCGCCCTGAGTGATTAGTTTCATGCCCTTTTATTCCTTCAATAACTGGCTGACAATGAAGTAACCAACGTAGCCTTTGGCATTGTGAGCTGTGAAGGTGTAGTTGTTGAACTTTTTATCCATAAAGACTTTAATAAAATCAGACAGACACTCTTCGCCCTTAAACTCCCAAGTGCTTTCTGGCTTTTTGGGCTTAGCTTTACAAGCCTTTTTGGGGTTTTTGCCTGCGGTTTTCTGAGGTTTTTTCCCCCCTCTCTTCAGTTCCATTGCAAAAATGTAGTTGGGCACATGCATCCCCGTCTCCTGCACACATTCAAAATCATAAAAAATGTATCCCTCACCTTCTTCAGGCTCTTTAATCTGATGCATGAAGCACCAGTGCTTGTGATTTTCCCATAACACTGTTTGCACTGCCGCCCTTTGCACTCGTGCTTTTTGTCCATGTAAGATTTATGCTCATCGTACGGAGTTTTAGTCAGACATTCAATCCGCTTTTCAGAGGCCAGGGCCACGTGCCTTTCTAAGCACTATTTGGAACAACAGAATAGCTTGCAATTAGGGCATCTCTGTGTCCTGCCCATGTTTTCAGCGCAGTTCAGGCTCAGGCAAAGACGACATCAGAACCTGCACAAGTGGCAATGGCTGTACAATGTCCGACAAAGATCACAGTAATTTCTCATGCCAAACAACTTTTTCATATCCAAAATACCATAATAATGTTCACCATGCAGCAGAAGAAAACAGGTGTCGGGGTATCTCGGTGCGTCCTGTGTTTTAGATAAACTCCACCAATTTTTTTTCCTTCTGCATCACTATGTAAATGTTAACCTGCTCAAGGTCTTCAGACAAAGGTACTTGATGGAGCATAACCTTTTGATGCCTAATTTCCTATGCAGTTCTTTGGCACCATCCTGCAGTTTGGCATCTCTGGCCCCTCTATGTTTTGTAACAGCCAATAGACTGCCTGCAAAGCACAGGTTAGTATCATAGGTATTCGAGTCGATTAAATACTTTCTCTTTCTAGCAATGATCTGGGAATAGGGGATAGAGTTTTAACTCTACAGCTCCCACCACCCGGGCCTCTCACATCAACCACAACCAGCCGAAATGTCGAATCGAGCAATATTTCTCTCTCGCTTTGTAACAGATTACTGAACCACTCTAAAAACAGCTCTGGGCTCATCTTGTTTAAATTAATAGATCAAGAGTTTAAACAGTTTGCCATGCTACGTGCCTGAATATGAAACTGGGCGTAGTCATTGCTTATAAATCTCTGGCGGAGTTCTACTACAATTACTTCTACCCCTCTGCTTATGGTTTCATATGCCACATGTAATGGCACACACTCCAGATGCACAAAATGGAACTCCTCAGTGTACCCCATGCCCCCAAACCTGGCTACAGACCACTCTTGCCTTCTCACCCGCACCCCACTGCCACCCCATAGGCCATGCCTGTGCCCCGGGGGCTAGAGCAGTCTGAAGACTGATATGTCATAACCGTACCACATGGTCTATGGCAGGTCTTGCAACATGAGGGGGTGGGCTTCAGTGGTGCTGCATGGACTGTCCTTCTGATGTCATGGACTGTGTGGTGATGGTGTCACACACCATGTGTCTGGAGGGCAGGGGTGGAGTTACTGATGTCACACACCATGTGACTGGGAGTGGGGGCAGAGTTGATGATGTCACACATGATGTGACTGGGGTGGGGCAGGGTTTGTGATGTCACATATCACGTGACTGGGGCAGGGGGTGGGGTTGGCGATGTTATGCACCACATGACTGGGGTCAGGGGGTGGAACTAGTGACATCATGCACCATATCAGGGTAAAGGGGGTAGAGGTGAAGGAGGCAGGACTTCTGGTCCCACCCACCTGTCACGTTTGCTTTGAAGGTCCATGAGCCTATGTACTACTTGCCGTTATGCGGTCGCGACACCAACCACACGGTCATATAGACCAAAGCCCTCTATAAACAAATGATTCCTACCCTGCTCTATCCAATCATACACATGACAACACCTTCAACTTCCCACACAAAGAAAAAAGCAAAAAGCAGCCTGGTGAAGGCCCAGGGCATGGCACAAGCTGGGAGTCACAGTCCAACACCGAGCCTGCCCGGTCACCCAGACCGGTCATGACATCAGAGCATGTATTGAAGATGGCCATCCTCCACATGACACAGCGCTCCCTCAAGGGCCCAATTTGACTCTGTGGTACTGTGATCACTTGTGGGGGCTCCCTTTTTCTTGGTGTCAGGTCTGTGTAGACATTGTAGGGTGCTTTGTGATGGGTTTCTTGCAGGGACACAGTCACTTCCCTTTTCCTTTTTTAGTTAGGCTAAAAGTGACAAAAGAGGAAGATATAGAAGTTTGGTGCCTCCACAGGGATCATAGGACTTGTGTACTGCAAGAGATTAAATTAGTGCACAGCTATATTGGTTTGCTAAAATCTTCTTAGTTAAAAATGTTTATGTGTGGTACTTTGTTTCTGAGTTGTACACAGCTACAGGGAATAAGTCCCACAAGCCTTTAGAAGAAACAAAAAGGAAAAATCGCCTTCTTGCTTCAGTCCTTTTGTACAAGGCATGGCTGAAGTCAGTGGCACACACAGAAATCTGTATGGATTTACTTCAGTCAGTTCAGTGAAAGAGTGAGCAGAGAAAGACCTCTGAGTTATCTGTGCTTTTGCGGATATATATTAATGGTTGGTGCAAAGGAGATAGGACAGATCAGTTGGGCAGGATCTGTCATTTGGACATGAGCAAAGAATCTTGGTAGGGGAAGCTTGAATATGAGACAAGATGAGGAAACTTCCACGAAGACAATTTCAGTAAGTTTGCTGTATCGGTGAAGTGCCTTGTATTAGTAAGATGCAGAGGAGATTTAGGAATATAAAAGTTTGAAAACCTGGCTACCTACGTCATACTGAATATAAGATCTAAGCTAAGAGAGTGAATTAAGACATTTTCAGGGAGTGAATGAAGACATTTTCAGGGTCTTACTTTTAATTCAGATAATGTTCTACAGTTGATTGCAGGGGGGTGTGGGTAGGTGGGGAACCTGTGTCAAATTCAGCTTTTTATACAATATATAGGGTATATTTGATCTCACAACTTAAACTGGTTTCTGCTGGATGAAGGTTTTCCAGTGAAATTGATTAAAAATATAGATTTTTAGTAAAAAAACAAACCAACCAAACAACTCCCCCCCAATGCTTTATTTATGGTAATTATTTTGTTCAGTTTTTTAAAATGAAAAATCAAACAATTTCCCTTTATGTAGGATCTTTTCTAGGGGAAATGTTTGTTTAAAAATCAAATGGGGGGGGGGGCAGATAACCAAAAATATTCTACTTTCTTATCATGATACGTTGAAACTCTAATAAGGAGAGCTTATTGATGGGAATATCAAAACCATTGATTCTATTACTTTCCTCCTTACCATTTCTCTTATTCTACTATTAACAGGTTTTGCAAAATGTGCTAAGGAAAATGTCCAACTGGACCACTGTAACTGAGTTCCTCCTCTTGGGATTTTCTAACACTTGGCAGCTGCAGATCTTACACTTTTTCATCTTTCTAGTAGCATACCTGGCAGCCCTGGTGGGGAACCTCCTTGTTATCACTGTTGTAACTATGGACCACAACCTCCAAAGCCCTATGTACTACTTCTTGGTGAATTTGTCCATCCTTGACCTTGGATCCATCTCTGTCATTGTTCCCAAGTCAATGGCCAATTCTCTCTTAAACACCAGGACAATCTCCTATTCTGGATGTATGGCTCAGGTCTTCCTCTTCTCACTCTTTGGAATAGCTGATCTTGCCTTCCTCACCATCATGGCATATGACCGGTACATTGCCATCTGCAAGCCACTGCATTATGAGACTATAATGAACAAGCAAGCTTGTATTCAAATGGCTGTCGGTGCATGGGTCAGTGCTACACTCCATTCTTCACTGCATGCTGGGGGCTTGCTGAGCATACCCTTCTGCCGCTCCAACGTAATCAACCAGTTTTTCTGTGAAATCCCCCAGCTCCTCAAGCTGTCCTGCTCTGATGCATACCTCAGAGAAGTGGGGGTTATTGTATTTAGTATGTGTTTAGTTTCAAGCTGCTTTGCTTTCATAGTTGTGTCATATGTTCAGATCTTACCTACTGTACTAAGATTGCCCTCTAAAGGGAGTCGGAATAAAGCTTTCTCTACCTGCCTCCCTCACCTCATTGTGGTCTCCTTGCTTGTGAGCACTGGCATCTCTGCCCACATTAAACCCACTTCTAGTTCCCCCTCAGCACTGGATCTTTTTGTAGCTGTTTTGTATTCTTTGGTGCCCCCATTGATGAATCCATTCATTTATAGCATAAGGAACAAGGAGCTAAAAGATTCTGTGAGGAAACTGATCCATAGGAGAAAGTTTGATAATAATAACAAATTAATTTCCCTCTCATGACGGTAGTTCAGTTGTATTATTCATAACAGTTATACTGAAGTGATGCCAGTATTATTTCCATGAAAACATAATGTGTGACCAGTTTATTAAAAAGCAAATTTTAGTGTGGTAAAAATATTACATAATGGCAACCAGATCAGTGGACTTTTCATTTCTGCGTTCTCCCTCTCTGGATATCCCTTTTGAAATGGCACACACCTATGTTATTTAGGCATTGCCTGTAAATAGAAAATAAAAGAGCTATAGCTATAGCAAGTGCCTGATAGGTATTACGGTCTTCCCAATTTGGAAAATAAAATACCTTTTTGCGGGACCAGTGATTTTTGTGTTTTCCTTTCTAGTTTATCTTCACCATGTCATGTGATTGATTCATGGAATAATTTTGTATGAAGCTACAATGGATGATGGTAGCTATCAAAGGAACAGAGGATAGGACACAGGATTTCATTTAATTCATTTTTGTTAAAACTTAACATTTTATTTCAGAAATACCCTATTTTGGATTTAAAGAGTCTAGATGGGGTTTTTTGGGGAGAGGATTTGAAGAGAAGCAATATTGTTTAAATCCCTTTGTACTGAGCTTCTCAGTATGTCAACTCTTAGGGTTTCCCAGTGTTTTTGTTTTGTTTTTGTTTTGTTTTTTTACTCTTGGTGGGTCTTTACTGTGTTCCTAAAAATGTGTTATTGTGGGCATAGGTCTTTTTATCTATATGGCTTATTACATATTAATCAGAATTAATAAATATACGAATGCTATGCCCCTTTTATTATGGCGAAAAGGCTGTTTGGAAGACAATAACTTTGCAGTACTCTCTAAAGGGAATTTCTCTCTAAATAATAAATTACTTGGGATTTAACCATTTATTTCAAATGGTTAAGACTTGGGGCAATGTGCTGTTTCTTGGAGGGGTAAGTTACTGTACTGCTTTTATTTGCTGCTTGAAGAAATTGGTTAGGGCTCTCACTAAATCTAGCTTTTCCAGCAACTTAAGGATACAGTGTACCATATTCTGGGCCTCTGCCCCTTGGGCTTGCAAAGATTCTTGCAAGATGTCTAATATTCTCAGGGTTGCCAGCCATACAACACTTCAAAAGGGGAAGAGCTGATTGATGATGGTGAAATCTCCCAAATGGCAAATTATAACCAGGGAAATAGCTTGTCCCAAATTTGGGGTTGCCCAGTTAGAAAGCTTCACAACATCCCCTAGAACATTCAGTTGAATCTCTCAGCCGCACCATCTGTCTGGGGAGGGTAAACTGAGACCTTCACCAAATGGACTTTAAAGAGTGCGCAGACCTCCTGCAGAAGCCATGAAAAAAACAATGCCCTGTTTAGATAACACCTCTAACATCTTGGGGAAGAGGGTATTTTCAATAACTGAGGCAACCACTTTGGCCAAAGCAGAGTGGATGGCTGCTGCTTCTGGGTATGTGGTGGCATACTCTACCAGCACAAGAATTAACCAGTAGCCACTCACATTTGGCTTTAGTGATCTGGCCAGGTTCATTCCCACCCACTCAAATGTGGTACTAACCAGTGGGAGGTGCCCTAAGGGACTCTGACTGGGGCTGGTTCAACTAGCTGGCATTCTGGACAGGAAGCACCAGACATTTTGATGTCTTGGAAGACTCCCGGATAGAAGAACTTCACAAATGCGCTGCCTTGTTTTTCTCTACCCCCAAGTGACTCACTCAGTGTATGTCACGGGCTAACAGCAACACCTGTTTTCAGTGCTGTTTTGGTACAAACAATTGGTATGGCCAAGTACCTATAGTTTAGTCTCTTGTAGCCCTAGTCAAAAGGTTCCCCTGTAACTCAAAATGAGGATTCTGAGATGTCACGTTTGGGTCCATCATGATCCTGTTGGTGTGGTACAAACAATCATAATAGCGACAAACTCCTTCCTTTGACTTTGAAAGAAATCAGGAGATTCTCCTATCTGCTCCAGTACCTCTGTTGGATGGTTTCTCAGGTTTGGGGCCCCTTGAGCTTTTCCCAGGGTTGTCCCAATCACACTGTAAGCCTAGGTCTCCCACAACATCTTCCCCTGGCCATGAGTGCGTCTTTTGTGCCCCTCCCTCCACTGTTCACAGCAACATTTGGGATGGCATCCAAACAGCTTGAGATCAACAAATGGAAATATTCTCTTTAGCTGCTGCTCAACAGAAAGGGAAAGGGTCAAATTAAACTAATCCCTCAGCAAAAATAACACTTTGGCCATTGTGTCCCATTCTCTTCCAGTCACTACCTAGTGGATCAGGTGGCCAGACACAGCACCAACAATCCTAAACTCCTGTTCTCTAATAGCTAGGCTCACTGTAATTGTGGGGTATGGCCTAACAGCACCATGAATACATGCTGTTACCCAAGGACTGTCCTGCGAACAGCCTGCAAACTGCTTCCCCTTTTTGCAGTCCTTTTCACTGGCTCCCTGGACATTAATTACTATTGGAAACCAATTATTCATTAGAGGCAGATTATTTATCTTACTTTTTTTATTATCATTATTGTAGACACAGCTAATTGGGCTCATTGTCCTCCCAAGATACAAGATACAAAATAACACAATCATCAGGCAACAGGACACACACCAAGAGCTTCAGCCAAGGGCCACAGAGATTGGGGCAGGGACCATAGGAAGGCAGACACTAAGGGAGGGAGGTTGAGTTGTTTACCTTTAGGAAAAGGCATTACCCAAATACCAAAACTTCATGCTAACTCTCTTGCTGGACCTATTGTACAAAATGAACTGAATGCCTGACAGTAGCCAATTCTCACTGAGCCCCAAATCATGAGTGTATAGTCTTTTGTATCTTCAGAGTACAACAAGTCCAAGTAGCAAAATAGAGGCAAGCACCCAGAACCCAGCCATGACTTTGTGCTCTTTTGTATCTTCAGAGTACACCGAGCTCTTTTGTATCTGGACAGTGTGCAACAGTCAGATACTGGAGAGTACAGAACAGTCATTTAACTACAGGAAGTACATGGAATTCAAAGTTTTTGGCAAGATTTGATGTGCCTTTGAGTTATCTAAAAGAAAAGAAAAGGAACATTACATCCATCATTTTTCAAAAGAGTTCAGAAAGCATTCTTCACTAAGTAGATGCTTGGACTACCTGAACATTTCTAATTTTTCAGCATTTCAGAGTCTTGCACAGTATAGGCAAGCACACAAGTGTTCTAGGCCAGGAGCCAGAGCATGTAGGCACTCTGGAAGTAGGACACACACAGCATGCTTCACAGACAGGTCTCACTCTGACCAGAGAAAATATCATTCAAATTATTGGTAAGTAGTAGTAGTACGTTAATATAAAAAAAATTACAAATTTAAAATTAGACATGTATGTTTGTTTCCTTCTATATTAACTCACTACAGGCCCTTTTTTTCACTGTTTAGACACTATTCACATTGTGGAAGAGGGGGGTTAATTTTTTCTTGCACCAGCTAAAACTGTTATCAGCAGTATGATTACAAGCATCATTCTAATTTTTTTTCAGTGTTAATAATCTGCAGATAATACTTATTTCAGCCAGCCATGGAGGCAGGCAGGCAGGGATACTGTTGGGGAAAAATCACACCTTTTAAACCAAATCTTGAAGCTGGCCTAAACAACCACTTCTCTTCAGACTTATCCCCGAAAGGTAAGGTGGATCTTGACCCTGTCCATATCTATCACTGGTTTAATTAATAATCACTAAAATGAAGGCTTATGGTACGTGAATAAAATGGTTTATTAAAGAAACACCAAACAGCCACTATTATGTTAGTAATATATATAAAGGACAAGAGTAACACCAGTAACAATCAACACTATGTATTCCTAAGTCCTGTAAATCCTATAACCAGAACAAAGGGACAGCAATCATGAGAGAGATTTATTGGACCGCTGTGGTCGTCAGCTCTGTCTGCCTCTTCAGATCCAGTGCCAGGGCTTACCTTACCCTATTACTGGTCACTGGTCTTATACAAGGGTATACAACAGAAAAGATAGCCCACAAATGTATCCCTTCCCAAGGTATGGGGGATACTCACCAACTACTCAGTGAGGCCACTACCAAAGCCCTTATGCACCTGATGGGAAAATGTCAGGGAGCCAACCTCTGACTGAATATAGCAGTGTATTGAGGGGTGGTCTCTGACCGCTCCAGGGATCCTTGCTCCTCACAAAGGGCCCCGATTCTGTGGAAGATTTATACCCACTCACACAAGCTATCGCTCTCTCTCAGTCCCCTCAATCACTGTCTCTCTATCAAACCAGTCCTTACAGGCCCTCAGGCATTCCTAGACAACGTCTCTCACAAATGTAGGCTCACCACCACACAGAACACCAGCCACACACTCACACACACACACACACACACTCACACACTCACACACACACACACACACACACACCAAGCCCCTGCAGCACAGAAACCTTTTAAAGGGCCAGTGTGCACAGCACTTTGGATGATGCACTCATCCCCAAAATGTGCACACTGCACTCTATCCATTATACATAAGGGGTCTTGTATGGAAAATTACAAAACTGAGGATCAGAATGACGTTCATCCTACTTACAGTCTCACCTGTGAATGGGCCTTACCAACTTGAACTGTCCTGGTCCCATAACCTAACATGAGCCAGCCACGAGCATAATATGCTCTCAACAGTTCCCTCCTTGATACCTTTACTAGATATCCATCCAACAAGGTATCACTACAACATACACCAGGCGCTGGATCATGGCACCCTTATTCCAATGTTTCCTTACCGCCATGCCCAAGTCATTATGGCAATCTTGTGACATGCTTTGGAGAGGGCCTTGTCCTTGAAGCATAGTGGAATGGCTTCTCTAATTCCAACTCTGTCAACTTGATATAAGAACTATATACAACTTCAAGTTTCTCATTCATCATTCATACACATCTTCCTTTCAAACCTTATCCATACTCATATATTCCAAGTCTACTGGTTTCCTGTTTAACAATTCTTCATTCAACTTCTCTTTCACTCTTCTCTCATTTTTATTTATCTCATACAATCTCATCAATTGCCTTCTCATCTGACACAGCCATATCATTATTAGAATGCTCATCAGACTCAACCCAACTTGACCACCGACAATTAATTCAATTGGATGTAACAAGCTATTAAAGATGCCTGAAACAATGGGTGACCACCCGAACAAGGTTTCCCACCATAGATGTGTGGTGGCTGCAACTGTATCCAACATTTTTACAATTCAGGAATTATTATGTAATATCGACACATACATGTGTTGCGCTTTCTCCAAATTTACTTCTAGCAAGTGTGCAATCTTGTCATGTATTATCATCTCCCTTAACACAGAAATTTATTCCAATATGAGTTGCTGGAAGCACTGTATACACAGATAAATTACTTGCTATTGATGAATTATACCTCATTGGTATCCACATATCTATATCACAACCCTTAACGTGTGAAGCCTTACACATACAAAAGGTTTGATTATACTCTAAAATACTATGTACCAATAGTTTGAAATAATTTGGTCACATCCAGTGCTAATGCATATGTTTTGATAATCCAAAACATATATACGGTCATAGTTTCCTTATATCCTTTCATGACATGGAAATTACACTGACATATTTTGTTGACTATTGCAAATGTCCTATATACGTTCATAGGTTCCTTCACAAATAATACCATTCCAGTTTCTATCACAATGACTTACATCTATGGTGTCAGTAGACCCTTGTATTATCCAATGGGAATGTTTACTTATTCTCCAAATGGCTCCATTTATTCTCTTGTCTATATAAACAATTAGATATACTTGGTGGACCTTGGCTTTAGATATAGTATAGATATCTGCTAAAATAGCCTTTTGGTGAGGACAATATTCAAAATAGTCAAGTGACCATTGTTTTTGTAAGTCCATCTCAGTTTTGGTTGCCACTCTTGCAAGTATCCAGCTGATTTCAGCGGGAATAATTCACATGTATTCTTGCTGGAGAATTCCACTCAAGATATTTTGCACCCATCTTTCTGCTTGTGCACAAGTTACAGCCATACCAGTATCATTTTGGACATCTTCTAGTGTTCTGAGGGTTAATAGTTGTTCTAGTTGTGAAAACTTATGCCATGTTGGTAAAACCTTCGCATTATTGACTGCTTGTCTGCCCAGTTCTAATAGGGAGGATGTTATTGGACCCCTTAATTCTCATAATTGTTGTGCAGCTCAGAATAACTTATTCATCATGACCTCAGGGTTAGCTGTATTTAAAACACCGAGTCCCATTTCAATGCTGCCAAGGACACTTCCTGTGTCCTGTGACTTCTGATAGGATCTATTCAATTCAATAGCCTGTGACAACCAATTAATCCATCCCTCTGTCAGGGTTGGAACAAAAAACTTGCATTCGGTTGGATGGCTTCCACACTATTTACATCAATATTCAATTTAACTTGTCAATACATATAAATTGTTTTGGCGATTAAGGTAATTTTATGTGCATTTTGAACATAGGATGTACCTGCCTCAAAAAGGATCGGTGTAGGTTCGACATCCAGCCAGAACAAGTCAGCAAAGTTATTCTGTTGGGTGAACCACTACCATCCTGTCTGATTATAATCTACCTTGATATACCATTTCCTATACTGATATCTTTGATTCATGGTTCCAGTGGAATTTCTACACTCATCCTGATTTACATTGTTAGACCCAGACTCCATGCGGCACCCAATGACTAGGGAGATGACAGTCCAATTGCCCGTGGATCCTGGTACTCATTAGCCAGAGCAAGCAGGGAGCAAACACCAGCACACATTGCTCACAGCAGTTTTATTCAGAATGGAGACAGCTACACCAGAAGTCCATTCCCACCTCGTTCATTGCATCCGTGTTTTGCTGTTTTCCAGAAAAAGCACCCTAGTTGATACCCCTAAAAATGTATTTTATAGATCAGAATGCCTCTCAAATTAGGGTTGGGGGACCCAACAAAGTGTGCTGAGCAAATGCATAGCAAGAATTTTCTCTGGCCCAAAAATGCTTAAAGTTCTTCTAAGCAAATGACAAATATCAATGACACAAAGAAGCAGCAAAAGAAGAATGGCATTGGGCTATCATGGCACAGAAATGACTGTCCAGCTCAGGATGGGGACCATATAAATTAACTTATAATCACATGGCAGGCAGGACTCAGTGTGGATTCACTCTAGACAAAGCTGACTCTTGGGATGATGTCTATGTTTATGCTATATACACCTGGGAAGAGGAAAGGAGGATATGTTCATATTTTATTGACCAGCTTTTTACTGTAGTCATAAGTGCCATGTTCAGTGAACCTGCTCTTTCTGTGGCCTTGGTTTTTGCTGTGCTTCTTGCTTTTCCTGTTGTTGCTATTAAAAATCAAATAAAAGATGCTTCCAGCCAAAACTATCATGTGGGTTTCCAAGGATGGCTACTGTCTGAAGGCCTCAGATCCCTATTCAGCTCTCCATATTGGGCTTTTTCATTTGATTATATCACATTGATCTGCCAAATTGATAAAGGGAGATGGTTTCTAGTGAGACTTGAAATGGAGAGCCGGGGACAAAGAGAACGGAGGCATGAAGCAATCAAAAGGCAAGCATTCTAAGGCATTTCTGTACCAACAAAAATAATAATGAAATATGTTTTAATCTGAAATATTCTAAGGGTTTTGGTGTTCATGTGTGTGTATGTGTGTGTGTACATAAGTAAGTACTTTTCCAGAACTAATTTTTATGCAAAAATATTTTCCCCAACAATAATACTTTCCACTAAATAAATTCCAGCAGTTACACAAGGGCAGTATTGATAGTTTGTTCATGAGATGTTTCTGACATGAGATTCTCTCCCAATAGAATTGTTACACTGATCCTGACCATTACCCTTCTTCCTTTGCAGGCCTTGCACAGTGCACTGCACACATGGGCAGGCCCAGTCCTCAAATCCACAGTCCACAGTGCACTGCACACATGGGCAGGTCCAGTCCTCAAATCGGGAGGATGGGGAGGGCATGGTGATGCATCCTGCATTGGCTCTCTGGGCCCCCACGCAACTGTCTGTGTGTGGCTGGCCCTGCACAGCAGCCAGAAGGGCTCAACAGAGGGACAAGGCTAGGGACTGGGAGCCACGTGGCAGAGACACTTCACCACAGGACCAGCAAGGACAGGGGACAGTGCTGCAGGTGAGCAGAAACAGGGAGCAGGTGCTAGCCCTGCTGCCAGAGGCAGCCAGGCAGCAGTCCTATGGAGATGTCAGGACTGGACACAGAGGTGCAACAAGATGCAGCCCTTTGCAATACTCACCTGTTGCCAAGCAGCTTTTCTGGCTAGGGGATAGGACTGGTAGAGGCAGCCTGGTTCCTGTCCAGAGGGGCATACAGGGCCTGCAGTGCTCCAAGGTCCTGGTGTGTATACCCCAGGACATAAAATGGCTGCTGGCTTTCATAGCCTACAGCCAGGGGCTGCTACAGAGCAGCCCAGCCCTGGGGCAGGAGAGGCACCTAGGTAGGAGCTCTGGGGCTTGGCTCAGGGTGTCCCCCAACGGTTAGGCAGACCCAGCACTAAAGTTAGTGTTGGGTCATGTCTATACATGCATTTATGTGCTTTAATTAATCATGCCTAAATATGAATCCTGAATTTGAAGGTATCAAATTTAGGCAGGATTAGCCATTTTTACTGCACAGTAAGGGCACACATGTAGATGCATGCCTGTATTGTACAGTAAATTAGGCTAATGCATGTTAACGTATCTTGTGTAGACTTGCCATTTAAAATGGGTATGGAGAAGTTAGCGGGGGTTCACAGGTGGCCGACCAAAGGAATAAAGGCTTTGGGAGGTAAGTTTTATAAGGAAAGTTTGAGAGAACTGGGCAAGTTTAGTTTGCAGCAAAGGTGCTTAAGCAGGCTTAACATGGTATCAACATTCAAGTATTAGAAATGTCAGCATAGAGAGGAGGGAAAACAACTTTTTTAACTTTCTTTGGGAGAAAGGGTTTAATTTGAAGCAAAATTCCTTAGTTTAGCAACCAGGGAAAAATCTTCCATACATTAGAATCCTAGGACAGTGGAGTAAACTGGCCAGGGGAAATTGTGGACTCTTGTTTATTAGAGATTTTAAGAAGAGGCTGGACAGGTGCTGGTCAGGGGTGATTTAGGCATAGCATTCCAACATCCATGCAGAGGGTTGGACCACATGACCCTTGGGGCATGTCCGATGCTATGAATGTGTGATTAAGATTTAAATTCAATTGCTAATTATTTGATGAGTCAAAGCAGAGTGCTGCAAATGATAAGACTCACAGATGGAATTGTTTGTCTTATGTCACAACCTCTTTTTTTTAATTTTCTTTGTTTTTCCTTTGGGAGGGCAGGAAGATGGACAGATAGATGTTAGGCCTACCCCAGTCCTTATGATGTCCTCATGTACTTGTGAATTCCAGTTTTTCACCTTTACTACTTTTTCCCTGCCCATAATCTTTGGGCGAGATTACACATTAGAATTAGCAGCTGCTGATTCTAAGGAATGTTAGTCTGTGAAGTGCTTGTGATCATTCACACATTTGGGGACACTGTCCTCTAGGCCTGTGCGAATAGGCAGCTATTTGATTCAGCTTTGGATCCAGCCGCTTCAGATGCCAGCGATCTGATTTGACGCTCTGGATTGGTTTCCCGCTTTGATTCGGTCAAAGCAGCTCCAAACCTTCGGAGCTGCCTTGGCGATCTAGCCATAGGGTATAATGGGGAATCAATGAAATATATATAACTTTGTTGTTTTTTGCCTGATTTGGATGAAACTTGCAGAGATGGTAGCCTCTGCTGATTTCATGAAGGTTGCCAAGTTTCAAGAAGATAGGTGAAGGGGTTTGGGGGGAACTGCCCCTCAAGATGCTGACAGGCAAAACTAGTGACATAGATGACCCTGTGGGTGTTAAGGCACAGTGGGATGAAAACTGCAGGGGTGGTGGCCCCACACTGAGGCCACAAAGTCTGCCAAGTTTCAAGGAGATAAGTACAGGGATTTGGGGAGAACTGCACCTCAAGCTGCTGACAAGCAAAACTTGTGACATGGGTGACACTGTGTGTGTTAAGGTGCAGCACGGTGACAGCTGCAGGTGTGGTGTCTCCTGCTGAGGCCACAAATACTGAAAAGCTTCAAGAAGATAGGGGTAAGTGTTTGGGAGGAACTGCACCCCAAATTCTTGAAAGCAAAACTCCTGTCACATCTATGTGTTACAGCACAGGGACGTGAAAACTGCAGTTATGGTGGCTCCTGCTGAGGCCACAAAGCCTGCCAAGTTTCTAGAAGATCAGTGCAGGGTTTGGGGGGAACTGCACCTCAAGCTGCGGACAGGCAAAACACATGACGTAGATGACCCTATGTGATTTAGGGCACAGCGGACTGAAAACTGCAGGGGTGGTGGCCCCTGCTGAGGCCACAAAGCCTGCCAGATGTCAAGGAGATAGGTGCAGGGGGAGCCTGGCTTCTGGGGCCTTGCACCTCTGGCTGCTAACAGGCAAAACTCATGATGTGGGTGGGTGACAGTGTGTGTGTTTAGGTGCACCCTCACTGGTGCTGGAGCCTCTGCACAACACGGTAATGTGCCCCAGTGGGGTCTCCTCCCCGCCTACAGCCTTAGGGCTGATCCACCACTTTACATGACAACAGGTAAAATAACTTAGCTGGCTTAACACCAGTAGCATCAGCAGTGGCATCAAAGGTACCTACACGGAGCTGTCACAGAGCCTGTTGCTTTATAAAGGAATTGACAGCAAGAAGTAAAGATGTTGTGTTGTGTTGGATATGTGATGTTACTCATGGTGTGTGATGGCTTATCTTGTGTTTTTATGTCTATATGTTTATTATGAGCTTTAGGGTTGAAAACCCCTTTGTCAGGCTGAGGAAGCACCTGCAGTTGGTCCTGCAGTTGGTCCGGGATAAAAGGAATAGTAAAGAAGCCAGAGGCTGGCCTGGCCCGCAATGCAGGCAAGAAAGCCAGTCAGTGAAAATGGAAATGGAGGCATTGGGGTAGGGGGGAAAGGGAGACGTAGCAGCACAGGTAGAAGTGCAGAGGTGCCTGGGGTGTCAGATGTCCGGCCGGTCGCAGTGTGCCACAACTCCACTGTGTAGATTGAGTCCAAGTGTTTCTTTATGTACTACCTAGGAGGCTGATGAAGTGCAGTTCATAGGCCCAGCTCTGAAAAGTGGTTCCTACATTCAAACAAGCACCTAACCTCATCACCAGAACTGAAGCCAACTTCCTACAGCTCAAAACACAAAACCGGCCAAATCTCTCCAGTACCCCACCAAACTGCACCCCAGAATCTAGCAAAGGCAACAAAACCCGACTACCTGTGGGGGTACATTCCTCACCAAAAAAACACTCTGTCTCCAGTCTCTCAGGCCTGATCCTGACAGGGAACAAATCACAATGCAAAAGCTTTTCGGAGCAGGGCCTATGAACTGCACTTCATCAGCCTCCTAGGTAGTAGGTACAGAAACTCATGGACTCAATCTACACAGTGAAGTTCTGGCACTCTGCGACCGGCCAGACATCTGACACCCCATGCACCTCTGCACTTCTACCTATGATGCTACATCCCTCTTTCCCCCCTACCCCACACCCCAGTCTGTCCCTCACCCCCCGATGCCTCCATTTCCATTTTTACTGACTGGCTTTCTAGCCTGCATTGGGGGCCAGGCCAGCCTCTGGCTTCTTTACTATTCCTTCCATCCAGGACCGACTGCAGGTGCTTCCTCAGTCTGACAAAGGGGTTTTCAATGCAAAAGCTGGCATCCCGGGCAGCTAAGCTGAGCTTACCAGGAGCCTCACAACCACACTGCAACCAGCAAGCGTTAGGCCTGTCAAAGACATGACAGGCCTGGGCATTCCCCAGCCAGGACTTTGTGCGTGTGTGCGTTAGCTGGAAGTTATGGTGCCTCCTACCTGCCTTTAACCAGGGGATCATTGGTCCTGGCATTTACTACACCAGGCCTCCCTACCCTGGCAGGGTGCAGTTTTAGTGGTCATGCCCAGGACCTGGGGTCTCCTCCTTCCCCATAGCCCCAGCCCATACCTCCAAGTTTGTCCTGGCAGGGGAGTGAGCTCAGCAGGGACATGTTCTTCCCCTGCTGGCTGGTGATGCAGTTAGTGCCCTCTCCAGCTGAGAGCGGGACATTACTTGGCTTTTAAAAAACTCAAAAAAGGAATTCGGTGCAGACGCAGCGAGGAAGGTGGCACTCAGTCCGTGTGCAGGTGGAGCTTGGGGAACCCCAGCACTGGGAGGTTCACCTTTAGGAATAACAGCTGATCCACCAATGTAGGATCCAAGCAGGTGCGGTGGGTGTCACAGCATTCCCAGCAATGCTGAACACCCTCTTGCTCAGTACACCGGTCAGTGGACAGGACAGGTGTTGCTGCGCACCCATGGCCCCCAGCATTGAAGCCATGCCAATGGCCCACATTGGCAGTGGCTGGCATGGAGGAGACTGGCTGGTACTGGTGCCAGTGCTGGGAGTGCTGTCCAGTTTCTGTCCACCTTCCCCCCACTGGTGCAGGGTGACCTGCCTCTGCTTTGGGGGGGAATGGGGCTTAGGAGCGAGCAGGGTACTTCCCTGTCAGCATGCTCGCACTGGTGCCAGGCTGATCAGGAAGAAGGACAAGGGGGTGCTGCCTCCTCAGAGCAGCATCTCTGTGGTGGAAAAGTGTCTCACATCCTTGCCACGGCTGATGTGCCTTCAGCAGTGCTGGCAGATGATCCCAGCTTTGCCATCTGCCAGCTCAAAATGCTCCCACACTACACTACTCCTCTGCTTCTGAGTTGAGGGTGAGGATCCTGCCTTATCCCACTCCCCAGCAGGCTGAGGCTCAACAGCAGGAGAAGCTGCCTCAGCTGAGCCACTTGCCTTCACATCCTTAACCTCCTCCGAGGTGCTGCTTTCTGGAGGAGACCTGGGTCTAGGGGAACTTTGAGGGGTGAGGAGCACAAACTGACTCCCCCTCAGTCCCCAGAATTGCTTGGAGCCAGCATGCTCAGCATCCCTGGTTCCAGCTCCAGCTCCTCCTCTGGCAGTGGGAGGCTCACGCTGAGAGATGACATTGGGGTGGAGGAGACAGTGATTCCACTGCTGGTGCCCACTTCTGGACTGAGCGGAGGTGGTGCAGGTGCAGGGATGTCAGGTGCAGACACTGCTCCCACTGCCTGGCTTCCACTGGCAGCACAAGTGTCATGACTGTTTGGGAAGAGAAGGCGTCTATATTTGGGTGGGGGGCTTGCAGCTGTAGCTCTCCCCCTACCCCCTCTCCCTCTCCTGCCAGAAGACCTGGCACCTGCCTTTCCAGCATGTTTTGTATTAATCTTTTCTGTGCTGCAAAAGGTCTCTCTATGTGTGTCCATCCTTTTGTGTTGTGTGTTTTATTCCCTCTGTTGCATGTATGTGCTAGACTCTTCTTTGATTGTTTGCTTCAGTAACAAGAAGTGTTAAGAGCTACATAAAAAATGTGTGCTGTCTGTCTGTCTTCTCCTAAGAATATCTGATTTTTCTTCTTCTATGTGTGAATATTAAAAGAGCGTGTATGTGTGTGCATATGTGCGTGTGTGCAATCTGTGTGCCTCCCTTCAAAGTGATGGATCACGGTGGCAGGGAAAACACAGCTTTCTTTTTTCAAAGTTTGCAAAAAAAAAGAGGGAATATAATTTGAAATAAATTAATTGAATAGTGGTAAGAGATGCTAAGCTCAGCTAAGTTAAGCTAAACACTACCCAATCCTTTCTAACAATAAAAAGGAGCAGGAAAGTTCAATTGCTGACCAAAACAAGCCAGGCCGAGCTGCCTGCCTCCCTGCTACAGTACCTTTCTCACACAGTTTTCAAGAGAGAACAAGCTTACAAAAGGCACAGCACACCTGCAAACAGAGGCTTTTATGCTGTTTCTAGGTCCCTCTTCTCAGACACTGTCATTGGAAAGGAGCCAGAGAGAAATCCTTCTCACTGGCCACCTAGACATGTCAGTCTTCCCCGCCCCACACTGCTCCCCCACCCCACTCCCACTCCCACTCCCTCCCCTGCTCCTCCTCCCTCTTCTAACTTTCTCTTTCCCCACACAGACAGCCCTCCAAAGTGGCCAAAGCATCTGAATCTTTTCCAAATCGGTTCAGAAGCTCCAAACTGATTCAGAAAGCCTAGAGAAGCCAGTGCTTCGATTTGGACATGCTGCTTCAGTGTCCAAAGCGTCCAAATCATTTCCGGATCTGAAGCATTATTGACTCCAAGATGAACATGAGCCGCCAATGCCAGACCGCAGCCAGAAAGGCCAGCCAGACCTTGTCATGCATCCAAACGTGCATCGCAAGGCGGTCCAGATTGCTGATACTCCCCCCCATGTGAATTTGGTCAGGTTGCAGTTGGAGTACTGTGTCCAGTACTGGGCGCTGCACTTCAAGAGGGATGTGGCCAGCCTGGAGAGGGTTCAGAGGAGGGCCACCTGCTTGGTGAGAAGGCATCGGGACAGGCCCTACAAGGAGAGACTGAGGGACCTGAACCTGTTCAGCCTCAGCAAGAGGAGGCTGAGGGGGGACCTGGTGGCTGCCTACAAGCTCATCAGGGGGGATCAACAGCAAATAGGCAGAGCCCTTTTCTCCCCAGCACCACCTGGGGTGACGAGGAACAATGGTCATAAGCTGCTGGAGAATAGGTTGAGGTTGGATATCAGAAGGCAATATTTTACAGTTAGGGTGGCCACAATCTGGAACCAACTTCCCAGGGAAGTGGTCCTCGCCCCTCCCTTGGGCAAATTCAAGAGGAGGTTGGATGATCACCTGTCTGGGGTCTTGTGAACCCAGCATTCATTCCTGCCTGTGGCAGGGGGTCGGGCTAGATGATCTATTCAGGTCCCTCCTGACCCTAGCTACTATGATACTATAAGCATGGTCCAAAGACTTGCACAGCTGTACTATCCTGTCTGATGTGCAATGCTCAGACCTACCACTACAGGGCTGCTGAACAGCGGTGCAGCTAGGGGCTACATGTATACTCCATGCCTGTCCTGCTCAGCTTCTCCCTAAACAAGTTATAGGCCAGGAAAAAGGGGGGAAAGGACCTCTCTGTGCCATGAGTATTGCCCTGTCTGCCTCCAAAATTTCTGCACTACCCCGCATTAGCTCCCAGATCCCTCCTCCACCTCTCTGATTGGCCCCTCCACCTCTGGATCACTGCCCTGCCACTTCAATCAGCCTAAGAGCAGTGGTGGCAGTGGCAATGCCGGGGGAACTCACACTTCTTTTCCCATCCCCCTTCCCGCTTCCTCTTGGGCTTCCTGCAGTTTGTGTCACCCCTGAACACCCAGATACAGCCCACCCTGGGCCCCACAGCTTCCCAGCAGCTCCTCCCCACCACCCACCCTTCATCCTGCCCTCCCTCCAGTTGCAGATAAAGAAGTGAAAATAGCTTAATAAAATTCATGTGTACGCAGAGTAGTTGTTTGAAAGGAAGGAAGTAGAAGGATTGTGGGTTAGGCTACATAGGGGGCAAGGAGAAAGGGATTTGGTGGTAGGGGTCTGCTACAGACCCCCACATGAAGGGGAAGAAAGAGATTCGGGGCTCCTGAGGCAACTCTTGGAGACCATAAAAGCTAAGGAGGCGGTAGTCATGGGGGACCTAAACTACCCAGACATCTGCTGGGAGACGCAGACAGCAAAGTCCCACCGCTCACGCAGGTTTCTAACCTGTGTACAGGACCTCCACCTGACACAGGAGGTACACGGTCCCACTAGGGGAATACCATACTGGATCTGGTATTGGCAACGGGGGATGACATGGTAGGGGACCTACAGATCGGTAGCCATCTGGGGGACAGTGATCACCTAATAATAGAATTCACCAGAAGACGTCGAGTGGGTAAGGTAACTAGTAGGGTGAAAGT